>NW_021822962.1:4420359-4520359 GCF_901001165.1 Salmo trutta
ATTTTGTTTGATTATTATGATGGCTATACAGATGCATGTACAACCATTTTATCTTAAGTTAATATTTTTTCTTTAGTTCAAGTTTGCTTGAGGTCCTGATTTGGAGCCTCTTGTCATCCTGGTTGTCCCTTACTTTCCGGATGAAGGCTCGTCTTATGGTCTTGTCGTCCAGTCCAGAGCCAAGAGAGAAGGAACTATTGTCACTGAAGCCTGGGGGTTGATCATCGCTGTGGTAATCAGTGTTTAGGTCTGGGAAAAAAGACAGACTCAATGCAATGCACATCAGACCACAAACACTTCCAATGCCCCTTTCTATCTATCAATGAATGATAACACACATCGTTTTTGCTCCCTACTGAAAGTGCTCCATCTTGAAAACTTCACTGCTGTCATGCATCCTTTTGTGGACTAATGAACGAAATACTCAAAGATAGTTTGAGTGAACTATCCCTTTAACACTTGAAGTACTCACCATGATTTGGGTTGTCAAAGCCCTGACCGTAGGCCCCAGGCATGGGAGCATAAGGTGCAGTGCCATATCCTGGGTTCCCCTGACCCTGGGAGTACATGGGCTGACCAAATGCACCAGGCGTGGGGAAGGGCATCCCCCCTGGAGCAGGCCCTGGCCCCCCAAATGAGTTTGGCATTCCCTGCGTGTTGGGTAAGGTCATCCCATATCCTGGGTTCCCGTGACCCTGGGAGTACATGGGCTGACCAAATGCCCCAGGCGTGGGGAAGGGCATCCCACCTGGAGCAGGCCCTGGCCCCCCAAATGGGTTCGGCATTCCCTGCGTGTTTGGTAAGGTCATCCCATATCCTGGTGGGCTTGGCTGCCCAAAGCCTACATTTGGGGGCTGGATGCCCCCCTCCAATGAAGAATAGATATTCCTGTCAGGTTGGGACATCACTAGGAGAGGGGTTCAAGAAGTGTTGATCTTGTCTGGACTGTAGAAACAGGGCACTAGAGACAGAGACACATGATGACGAATGACAAAAGTTACTTTTGACATTTTAGTCATTTAGCAGAAGCTCTTATCCAGAGCAATTTACAGGAGCAATTAGGGATAAGTGCCTTGCTCAAGGGCACATCGATTTTTCACCTAGTCAGATGGCTGGTTAGGATCCTAGTAGGTATCTTAGTAGGTTAGGATGGTAAAGGTTTTAAGAGTACATAATGTCATCTAAAAAGGGGTTTAAGGAGATCAAAGTCCATCCAGGGATCCCTAGGGGATACCTGCCCCAGTATCTGTGTATTACAGATGTCAACAATGAGTAGGATGGTTCTCCTCTCTAACGCCCTGGAAGCTCATATTCAAACTCCCATTAGACAGTTCTGCAAGCGTTATGTCAAAATATGTTCCTTACTCACCAAATATCTTAATTTACTCCCGTTATGGCCGGTATGTACTTCCAAAAAAGGTATAAATAAAAATGAACAAGCAAAGGGAAACAAATGCATATTCGGCATTCATACTGCCACAAACAGAAAGTATACAACATCTCAATACATTGGAGGTGCTGAAAATGACCTTTTTTTGGTTGCTTGTATTTTTATTTAGACCTTTTTTGGAAGTACATACAGGCCGTAACGGGAGGAAATGAACATAGCTGCTGAGCGAAACTCCCTATTTGGTAAGCTCGCTTGTAGAGCTGTCTAATGGGAGTTTGAATCAGTTTAGAGGCATCTCTAATGCACAGATACTGGAGGAGGGAATACTCTATCCACCCTGTATTAACTGTGCATCACGAGGGAGGGAGGGAGGGAGCATGATTCAGCAAACTATCTAGATTAGAACAATGATAAGCAAACAGCAGTGTGCTATTCATTACAATGTAAGAGCTCAAAATAATATAACCAAAAATAAACTGTGACTGTTGATCAGTGACTAAAAATGAACTATGGTTACGGGAAACGAGGGGGCAGTGGTCCAACTTTAAAGTATCCCTCCCCGTCCCGCTCTTAACTACACTGTTCACAACAATTGTCCAACAGTGTGTGATTGCGGCCTGCAATTCGGGGCGTTCCAAAAATAGGCCGTTTATAACAGTTAGTAGTCTTAACATCTGGCACATAATAACTGCACAATGACCAGAACATTTCCTAACATTCATTTGTAGAAGATAATCCAAGTGTTTCTAGCACAGAGACTGAGATTCTCTTTTCAATATTCATCACTCAAACTCTCCTGTTGGATTTATCTATATAGTTATCTACATGCTCAAACGGGATATATTTAAAAAATAAGGCCCAAGGGGGTGTGATATAAGGCCAATATACCACGGCTAAGGGCTGTTCTTAAGCACGACGCAACAAGGTGCCTGGACACAGCCCTTAGCCGTGGTATAGGGGCCATATACCTCAACCCCCCTGAGGTGCCTTATTGCTATTATAAACTGGTTGCGAATGTAATTAGAGCAGTAAAAATAAATGTTTTGTCATACCCATGGTATACAGTCTGATATACCACAGCTGTCAGCCAATCAGAATTCAGGGCTCGAACCACCTAGTGTATATTTACAATTATTAACTGGGTGGTTTGAGCCCTGAATGCTGATTGGTTGAAAGCCATGGTATATCAGATGTGTACCACGGGAATGACAAAAACATTTTACTGTTCTAATTGTTGGTAACCAGTTTACTTAAGCAATAAGGCACGTCAGGGGTTTGTGGTATATGGCCAATATACCACGGCTAAGGGCTGTATCCTAAGAACAGCCCATATACCACACCTCATCGTGCCTTATTGCTTAAGCATAGCAGTCTAAACAAGTTAAACTGACATCCATTGATGAAAATGTTCTGGAGAGTTTAATAGGGGCAATTTATCTTCTATCATGACCTATTCTTAAACTCGCAATAATTATTATTTTGATGGAAAACCATATTTTGCTTCTCAGCTTATGTCAGTTAAAATTATATTCCTTAATTTGCTTAATAACTTTATAGGAAAAGGATTTATTGGATAAATGTGGCAACTCCTCTCTTGCTGCAACATTTTTGGGGGGGCTAGTTCAGGCATTTTGTATAGGTTTTCAGGGGTCAACGGGTTTCGACCTGATGCCTACATTTGAGCTAGATCTGGCAACCCTGGTTCCATCTGTGTAACGTCATCCTAGTTAGCTGGGTAATCGAGGCTTTCTGAACGCTTCGCCGCTTTCACCAAATTGTGCCGGAAAAGGGTCAATTACTGCGAGCTTCATTATCTGTTCACAATGCACATCAGTAACATCTGCTGTCCAGAAATAAATAGCGGTGTGATTATCAGATGTTTTTTCTCCACTGTTTTCATCAAAACTCCGTGGTGTAGCAGTAAATCCTACGTCCCCTTTTTGCCTTCAAAATACATTTTAAAAAACAAAACAGAATCTGTGGCATTATTTAGGATGCTGAAGACAGGAGATTATATTATACTAAATAAAACAAATTATTTGAACTGAGCAGAAAGTGTGGTTTCACTTTTTTTCCCTTCTAAATGGTGTTCCTTCAACGGGTTTCGACCTCAGATGTCCCTGAATGATCCATACTCTTCCTGCTAAACTACCAGTCAGGTGAAACTTCTTGGACAAAATCCTAACTACATTTGGAAGTGCTGTGTCCAGGTCAGTGTTTGAAAGCAGCTTGGAATAGGAGAAGAATGCGCCGAGACAACGGCCAAATCAGTGGGATCTCTCATTTAGCAAAACACGGTTTGAACCAGTCAGATCTTCACTCATGGCTCGGAGCTCCGGTATCATCACTAGCTACCGGTGTCGCCCCGGCCTGCTGTGTACCAGAGACCCAGCTATCGTTACGAGCTACATATCCCGCCTGATGTGTACCGGAGTCCTAGCTAGCTGGAACCCGGTGTCCTTCGGCTTCGCTAACGCCTGCCCTCGCCTTTGTTAACAGCACTGCGGGAAAACAGTCCCGGTCAGGCGGGGGCGAAGGACACTGACTACCGTTGTCCTAGCTAGCTAGCTACCAACGTTGTCGCCCCCGCCTCTTCTGTGGGGTTTATCAACGTTTGGCATCCAACGTTATGGTGCGTTACCGTCACCTACTGTACCGGAGCGCCCCGCCTCTGTACCGGAGTCCTAGCTTTAAAAAAAGGTTACCATTAGAAGTACACTACATGACCAAAAGTATGTGGACACCTGCTCGTCTGACATCTCATTCCAAAATCATGGGCATTAATATGGAGTTGGTCCCCCTTTGCGGCTATAACAGCCTCCACTCTTCTGGGAAGGCTTTCCACTAGATGTTGGAACATTGCTGCAGGGTTTTGCTTCCATTCAGCCACATGAGCATTAGTGAGGTCCGGGACTGATGTTGGGCGATTAGGCCTGGCTCACAGTTGGCGTTCCAATTCATCCTAAAGGTGTTCGATGGGGTTGAGGTGAGGGCTCTGCAGGCCTGTCAAGTTCTTCCACAACAAATCGACAAACCATTTTTGTATGGACCTCACTTTTATGCACGTGGGCATTGTCATGCTGAAACAGGAAAAGGCCTTCCCCAAAGTGTTGCCACAAAGTTGGAAGCACAGAATTGTCTAGAATGTCATTGTATCTGTAGCGTTAAGATTTCCATTCACTGGAACTAAGGAGGCTAGCCCGAACCATGAAAAACAGACCTAGACCATTATTCCTCCTCTACCAAACTTTACAGTTGGCACTTTGCATTCAGGCAGGTAGCGTTCTCCAGGCATCCACCAAACCCAGATTCGTCCGATGGACTGCCAGATGGTGAAGCGTGATTCATCGCTCCAGAGAACACGTTTCCACTGCTCCAGAGTCCAATGGCGGCGAGCTTTACACCACTCCAGCCAACGCTTGGCATTGCGCATGTTTATCTTACGTTTGGCTGCTCGGCCATGAAAACCTATTCCATGAAACTCCCGACGAACAGTTCTTGTGCTAATGTTGTTTCCAGAGGCAGTTTGGAACTCGGTAGTGAGTGTTGCAAACGAGGACAGAGATTTTTACACACTGCGCTTCAGCATTTGGCGGTCCCGTTCTGTGGGGTTTTATGTCCTACCACTTTGCAGCTGAGCCATTGTTGCTCCTAAACGTTTCCACTTCACAATAACAGTTGACCAGGGCAGAAATTTGACGAACTGACTTGTTGGAAAGGTGGCATCCTATGACAGTGCCATGTTGAAAGTCACTGAGCTCTTCAGTAAGGCCATTCTATGGGGGCAGTAGGTAGCCTAGTGGTTAGAGCGATGGGCCAGTAACCGAAAGTTTGCTGACAAGGTAAAAATCTGTCGTTCTTCTCCTGAACAAGGCAGTTAACCCACTGTTCCCCGGTAGGCCGTCATTGTAAATTAGAATTTGTTCTTAACTGACTTGCCTAGTTAAATTAAAAAACGAAATCTGCTGCCAATGTTTGTCTATGAAGATTGCATGGCTGTGTGCTTGATTGTATACACCTGTCAGAAATGTATGTGACTGAAATAGCCGAATCCACTAATTTGAAGAGGTGTCCACATACTTTTGTATATCATATTAAGAAAGAGGTGCAGATGCAGGAACGCCCCGAATTGCGGGACGCAATTTTACCCTTCTACCAATAATAACTTTCACTGGCAAGATTTCACTGTTACAAGATTCATGAGCTCAGATCTAGGATTAGTTTAGTCGACTAAACTGCGGCTGTGGAGAACTATTACTGCGCCACAGACAACCGTTGTTGTTTTGTACAAGTGGAAAACTATAACAGGCTGTACAAAATATCAAAAAAAATCCCACTGTAACAAACAGTCTCACATTACCGGTATTCTCCGTGGATGAGGTTTTAAAGTTTTCCGTAAGCGTTTTCCAAGTTGCTCCCAGTTTTAAATACAGTCGTGTGAAGCTATAAAGGAAAGAAGAAAATGACTTTCCTTTTCGGTAGGCGATATTTGTTCCGCTAAGTCCTGTGTTACATATTTCAGTCCAAGAGGTCATGCGCGCCCCTGAGGCACGTCATTTCTCGAATGAACTGTGGCCCTGCTGCCGCCAGATGGCGCGATTATTCCTTACGTGACAATTACAAAAGACGTGAGGAATAATAGCGCCATCTGGCGGCAGCAGGGCTCGCACATATGTCAAAAAAGGGCCAATGATGAGTAAATATTAGAACTTGATCGTTAAAGGGCCAATACATTTATGCGTAACAATTAAGTACCTTACTGTGATTGATTTCTATTGAAATGGCCAAAAAGAAACAAAAAATAGCTTCTTAGCGAAGAGAAATTTCTCAAACAACAATTTTGCTAGGACTGTCTAGGAGTGGTCTGAGTGGGTAGGAGAAAACTGAAAACGATCTGTTATTGGCAGATAGGTTTGGAACTCTCTTTCGTATTGGTCTATTAGGCAGACCAAAACTCCATCCCACCACAACAGGCTGAAATTTCAGGCGGTCTTTTTAAAACAGCTCTTACACTAAAAGAGCATTATCATTATTTTCACAATTTCACAGTATTATCCTAACCTGGAAATATATATAAAATACAGGGAAATCATGTTTTTGACCGCACTGGGCCTTTAACAACAAGTACTTTCAATAATACCTTTTGTTTATTAATGAGGATTAATAAATTAGTGCCCAGTTAATTATTATTATTTTAACGTAAAAGTGAGCCTAGGCCAAAAGTCCACTAGATGTCAGCATGTCACATCTGAACACACACACACACACACACACACACACACACACACACACACACACACACACACACACACACTGACCTTAGCTCTCTCCCCTTCAACTCTGTTCTTCAGTTAATTCCAGTCTTGGCATCAGGGTGCAGGCTTAATTGCTTCAGCCCAGTATTAACACAACTAATGAAATGAACTGACCACAAGCTCAGCATTTAGTTGAATTGAAGGACACTGACCAAGTCTAACTCTTTCTCACATTGATCAGAATGGAGAAATGAAGACATTTTCAAGGGTCTTGTTTACAAAACACGAGAGGGCTTTTGTTGTTCCTCCTACCCATTGAGTATGATAGAGGCCTCTAGTGGTCAAAAGACAGTTTTAACATGGGCAGCACCATTGAGGGCTTCCAGCATGCTTCCGCCATTTTAAAGTAGTTAAAGTAGTCAACTAGGTGGGGATTCCTGGGGTTGTAGCCTAAATGCCGCTGCCCATGCTGTCAAAGACACTATTATGGCACAGATATAAAGAGGACTCCTCTATCTTTATGCTCCTTCCACTGAGGAGGGCCTGTAGGTCACCACCTGTCCCCACTGTGCCTGCACACACTCAGACACTGAGGCCTGACAGGTGACATTCTGCAGCTGTCTGTCTGCCTAATAGGGTTCAGCTGTTGTAAAAATGGGGACAAGCGTGACCAAGTCTTGATCACACAAACTGTATCTCCATGAAAATGAACAATAATGTATGTATCGTATTATAACTCTTAAATGCAGATAGAACACTATATACCATGTCCTCTATTCCACTGAAACTGTCAGACTAATGTTAAAGCTTACGTGGCCATCAGTGGTCTTAACTTTATTCCCATATTGAAGGTCCAATTTGCCTGGAATTCAAAAGGATTCTAAACAGGTGGAACAGGGGAAAGAGGAGTTCCCAGGATCCTCTCTGACTGGTCACGTCGCAGATTTTGCAGTCTCATTTGTTCCTGCCTGGTTGCTATCCACACACACACACACACACACACACACACACACACACACACACACACACACACACACACACACACACACACACACACACACACACACACACACACACACACACACACAGCTAACCTTTGGCTGCTCTTCCTGACTGACCACAGCAGGGAACATCATGTAGGAACCAATCAACCAATCAACTATCTGATAGGATTCAACACCATGAATGAAGTCAAAGCCCCATTAAAAAGGGTTTCTGTATACAGTATAGTGTACTTCATTATGTAGATGTGTGTTAATAGAACTGAAGCGTGGATGTTTATCATCAGGATATGGTAAAGATGATACAGTATGTATTTTACATTGGTCAACTGATATGTTTTGATGAAATACTCAGTGGAGAGTTGTAGATGTCAGAGAGACTTGTGGCTGCAAGTTGGCAGACCAACGACCCTTCTAGGAAGGGTTGAGAGATCAGACTACGTCCCAAATGGCACCCTATTCCCTACGTAGTGCACTATTTTTAACCAGGGACCGATATAGGGAATACTGTAGGGTGCCATTTTGGATGCACACATCAGGGGATAGTAATCAGCAAGATTCAGAATCTCTCAAGAGAGGGGGATAATGTAATCAGCAAGATTCAGAATCTCTCAAGAGAGGGGGATAATGTAATCAGCAAGATTCAGAATCTCTCAAGAGAGGGGGATAATGTAATCAGCAAGATTCAGAATCTCTCAAGAGAGGGGGATAATGTAATCAGCAAGATTCAGAATATTTCCAGTTTGAGAGTTAATGTTTAGACTAGAGGACACCAACCAAGATTTGTTCTTCTGCAGATGATCAAGTGAAGTAATAATACAAGTTGTCTAGTTCAGCTTCCTCTTCCTGGTTTTAGTTTGTTTTGATTTGTCAGGCCAATCATATATCACCTAAACAGCAGTGTCATGAACAACATGGGAATGTAGCACCATGGACAGCAACCAAACTGGCAAACTAAGACATTCAAATTCCACATAGAGATGAACTAGACACTGACTCACCTGAATTAATTTTAGTTCTATTTAGAATTGAGTCTTAGATAAAGTTTGAAGAGAACCATTTTGGAAGAGACTTCAGTCCACCGTTGTTCAGACCTGACACACGTAGACAGAGATGATCTGATGGGTAAGAGCGGAGTAGTGTCTCTTACAGTTCGTACATTCTTTGGAAGTGAATGTATTTTCCCACTTGTCCCCATCTTCAGCTGTCCAAACTCTATAACATTGTCTGCTTCCTAAATGGCCCCTTATTCCCTATACAGTGCACTACTTTGGACCAGGGCTCATAGGGTTCTGGTCTAAAATAGTACACTATATAGGGAATAGGGTGTAATTTGAGACGCAGCCTCTGACTGGATCAGTGCACGGCTGTTTCCCTCTAAAGTCTCTCACCCTGACTGTGTCCTTCACATGTCATTGGACCTCAGCTATGTACATTGTATGGCCTACCTACCCTGTAACTCCAATACGTTCCCATGATAAGGCAAGGCAAGGTTTCTTCTAATCTACCCTGTAACTCCAATATGTTCCCATGATAAGGCAAGGCAAGGTTTCTTCTAACATACCCTGTAACTCCAATACGTTCCCATGATAAGGCATGGCAAGGTTTCTTCTAATCTACCCTGTAACTCCAATACGTTCCCATGATAAGGCAAGGCAAGGTTTCTTCTAACATACCCTGTAACTCCAATACGTTCCCATGATAAGGCAAGGCAAGGTTTCTTCTAACCTACCCTGTAACTCCAATACGTTCCCATGATAAGGCAAGGCAAGGTTTCTTCTAATCTACCCTGTAACTCCAATACGTTCCCATGATAAGGCAAGGTTTCTTCTAACCTACCCTGTAACTCCAATACGTTCCCATGATAAGGCAAGGTTTCTTCTAACCTACCCTGTAACTCCAATACGTTCCCATGATAAGGCAAGGCAAGGTTTCTTCTAACCTACCCTGTAACTCCAATACGTTCCCATGATAAGGCAAGGCAAGGTTTCTTCTAACCTACCCTGTAACTCCAATACGTTTCCCATGATAAGGCAAGGTTTCTTCTAACCTACCCTGTAACTCCAATACGTTCCGATGATAAGGCAAGGTTTCTTCTAACCTACCCTGTAACTCCAATACGTTCCCATGATAAGGCAAGGCAAGGTTTCTTCTAACCTACCCTGTATCTCCAATACGTTCCCATGATAAGGCAAGGCAAGGTTTCTTCTAACCTACCCTGTAACTCCAATACGTTCCCCATGATAAGGCAAGGCAAGGTTTCTTCTAACCTACCCTGTACCTCCAATACGTTCCCATGATAAGGCAAGGCAAGGTTTCTTCTAACCTACCCTGTAACTCCAATACGTTCCCCATGATAAGGCAAGGCAAGGTTTCTTCTAACCTACCCTGTAACTCCAATACGTTCCCATGATAAGGCAAGGCAAGGTTTCTTCTAACCTACCCTGTAACTCCAATACGTTCCCATGATAAGGCAAGGTTTCTTGCAACCTACCCTGTAACTCCAATACGTTTCCCATAATAAGGCATGGCAAGGTTTCTTCTAACCTACCCTGTAACTCCAATACGTTCCCCATGATAAGGCAAGGCAAGGTTTCTTCTAACCTACCCTGTACTTCCAATACGTTCCCCATGATAAGGCAAGGCAAGGTTTCTTCTAACCTACCCTGTAACTCCAATACGTTCCCCATGATAAGGCAAGGCAAGGTTTCTTCTAACCTACCCTGTACTTCCAATACGTTCCCCATGATAAGGCAAGGCAAGGTTTCTTCTAACCTACCCTGTAACTCCAATACGTTCCCATGATAAGGCAAGGTTTCTTCTAACCTACCCTGTAACTCCAATACGTTACCATGATAAGGCAAGGCAAGGTTTCTTCTAACCTACCCTGTAACTCCAATACGTTCCCATGATAAGGCAAGGCAAGGTTTCTTCTAACCTACCCTGTAACTCCAATACGTTCCCATGATAAGGCAAGGTTTCTTCTAACCTACCCTGTAACTCCAATACGTTCCCATGATAAGGCAAGGCAAGGTTTCTTCTAACCTACCCTGTAACTCCAATACGTTCCCATGATAAGGCAAGGCAAGGTTTCTTCTAAATAAGAGATCAGGCTGATGAGGTGTTGAATGTGTTGGACAGAAAGATGTGCCCCAGCAGGTGAGACTTGGTTGATGTACAGTGAACTGCTTTCTGTCAGTTGTGAATTATGTAAAAACTACAATACTGTCACGGGTGTCGTAGGGTGTAGACCAAAACGCAGCGGGAATATGTATACTCTTCTTCATTTTATTTAGTGAAGAAGGAAAAACACAAACAACATATACAAAAAACAAACAAACTGGACAGTCTCATCAGGCACACAGCAAAACAAGAAACAATCTCCCACAATTCCCAAAACAAACACACTGCTAAATATAGGACCTTCAATCAGAGGCAACGATAGACAGCTGCCTCCAATTGAAGGCCCCAATCCCCATACCTAAACATAGAAATACAATACCCTAGCACAGACATAGAACTAACAACATAGAACTAACCAAAAAACCCCGGACTAATAAATCAAATACCCCTCTACATGAACACATACTCAAACACACCCTGAACCACATAAAACAAAACCCCCTGCCACGTCCTGACCAAACTAATAAGAACAAATAACCCCTTTACTGGTCAGGATGTGGCAAATACGAATATAAGTAGCTAAAAGGCTGTTTATTTCATCTAATTAAATGAATGATTGTATTTGCAGAACAACACATTTGAAAAGGCAAGATAAATAGAATATTGTACTGGAATCTCTGAGAGACTTGGTAGTTTATGTCCAGTGATATTCACAGTAATCTTCTTTAAAAGATATAGTGTGTGTTAACATATTCCTTTGTAAGAAACAGTTCAAGTATAAAAAGTTCCCAACATTGTAAAACAGTCAATCTCACAAAGTTAATAACAAACTCACAGCTATGGAAATAAAATGTAAAAAACAATGTTTTTTAGGATAGAGAGTATTATAATGTATATCTAATAGTTTATACTGTAACATTTCTCTATCGTTGTCCGAACACATTAGAAAGAGAAAGATATCTACAAAATAACTAAATAGGTTGTATAGATAAAGAAAAGCTTTACTTCATGCCGTTATATTTAGGTTTTATAAAAGTCCTAATTATCATTGTAGCTATAGTACATACCTGACAATAACAATGTGAATATCTCAGCAGAACATACCTCTAATATAACATGAACACATTATTTATTCAATACAGTCCTACTCCCTGACTCTTATCTAAAGGGTGCAAATCTCTTTTGTAATTAAAAGATACCTAAATATTTTCCAAATACCAGTATTTTAAGGCACATTAGGAAAAACATTCTATAATATAAAAGCTCCACATTCCGCTCTGTTGCTCTGTGCGTGTGTGTGTGTGTGTGTGTGTGTGTGTGTGTGTGTGTGTGTGTGTGTGTGTGTGTGTGTGTGTGTGTGTGTGTGTGTGTGTGTGTGTGTGTCTGTGGTAGCTGGTGCTCCAACAATGAACATAGAGAGAGGAGCAGCTTCTATAGACAGGAAAAGCTTCAGCTTCAGGCCAGTAGCTGTTCTCTTCTGTCCTGCCCTCACTGGATCTGATCTGACCCCCATAGGAACACAGGACAGACAGCTAACATCACTCCTCTACGTCACTGTTCTGCATAGGTACAAACATTATTATAGTAACATTATTATATACAGTTGAAGTTGGAAGTTTACATACACCTTAGCCAAATATATTTAAACTCAGTTTTTCACAATTCCTGACATTTAATCCAAGTAAAAATTCCCTGTCTTAGGTCAGTTAGGATCACCACGTTATTTTAAGAATGTGAAATGTCAGAAAAATAGCAGAGAGAATGAATTATTTCAGCTTTTATTTCTTTAATCGCATTCCCAGTTGGTCAGAAGTTTACATACACTCAATTAGTATTTGGTAGCATTGCCTTTACATTGTTTAACTTGGGTCAAACGTTTCAGGTAGCTTTCCAAAAGCTTCCCACAATAAGTTGGGTGAATTTTGGCCCATTCCTCGTGACAGAGCTGGTGTAACTGAGTCAGGTTTGTAGGCCTCCTTGCTCGCACACGCTTTTTCAGTTCTGCCCACAAATTATTTATGGGATTGAGGTCAGGGCTTTGTGATGGCCACTCCAATACCTTGACTTTGTTGTAGTTAAGCCATTTTGCCACAACTTTGGAAGTATGCTTGGGGTCATTGTCGATTCTAAAGACCCATTTGCAACCAAGCTTTATCTTCCTGACTGATGTCTTGAGATGTTGCTTCAATATATCTACGTAATATTCCATCCTCATGATGCCATCTATTTTGTGAAGTGCACCAGTCCCTCCTGCAGCAAAGCACCTCCACAACATGATGCTGCCACCCCGTGCTTCACAGTTGGGATGGTGTTCTTCGGGTTGCAAGTCTCCCCCTTTTTCCTCCAAACATAACGATGGTCATTATGGCCAAACAGTTCTATTTTTGTTTCATCAGACCAGAGGACATTTTTCTAAAAAGTATGATCTTTGTCCCCAAGTGCAGTTGCAAACCGTAGTCTGGATTTTTTATGGGGGTTTTGGAGCAGTGGCTTCTTCCTTGCTGAGCGACCTTTCAGGTTAAGTCGATATTGAACTCGTTTTACTGTGGATATAGATACTTTTGTACCTGTTTCCTCCAGCATCTTCACAAGGTCCTTTGCTGTTGTTCTGGGATTGATTTGCACTTTTCGCACCAAAGTACGTTCATCTCTAGGAGACAGAACGAGTCTCCTTCGTGAGCGGTATGACGGCTACGTGGTCCCATGGTGTTTATACTTGCGTACTATTGTTTGTACAGATGAACGTGGTACCTTCAGGCGTTTGGAAGGTTGAGGTCTACAATTATTTTTTCTGAGGTCTTGGCTGATTTCTTTTGATTTTCCCATGATGTCAAGCAAAGAGGCACTGAGTTTGAAGGTAGGCCTTGAAATACATCCACAGCTACACCTCCAATTGACTCAAATTATGTCAATTAGCCTATCAGAAGCTTCTAAAGCCATGACATCCTTTTCTGGAATTTTCCAGGCACAGTCAACTTAGTGTATGTGAACTATTGACCCACTGGAATTGTGATACAGTGAATTATAAGTGAAATAATCTGTCTGTAAACAATTGTTAGAACAATTACTTGTGTCATGCACAAAGTAGATGTCCTAACCAACTTGCCAAAACTATGGTTTGCTAACAAGAAATTTGTGGAGTGGTTGAAACAGAGTTTTAATGACTCCAACCTAAGTGTATGTAAACTTCCGACTTCAACTGTATATATATATTTGTAGAAGACATATTTCACAAAATATATTTTACAAGTTCAAATTGCATAGTTCAAACTGCAGGTTTAAAAGTATTAAAGGTGAAAAGTGACCAAAAGTGTTTTTGGTTTGACCATCTTGTTTAAGAAATTTGAGGGGAAAATACCTGATTAGACTTCAGTGCACTTGTGAAAGTTGTACAAAATCACACATTTAATTTACTTAAAATTATGAACTTAAACTGGTTGGTTATGAGGTCATATCTTAAATAATAATTCTAGATATTTGTCCTGATGAATAAATATTAAATATTTCTGATATAATGACAACAACAAAAAACAATACTTTAGTGATGACAACACTGATGATATTTGAATAACGAAGTAACTATTCTCTTCAGTTATGAGATGATTCTCTTCAGTTATGAGATGATTCTCTTCAGTTATGAGATGATTTTCTTCAGGCTCTTTTGGTAGCAGCGCTGCATGTTCTAAAGCCAAGGATTGATGACCACCACTCCACTCCACTCTTCATCCCTCCCCCCTCCTCACACTCTCCCCCCACCTCTGTTATCCAGGCTCAGTAATAGTAGTAGTTATGGTCAGTTACTGCATGCGGTCTGCCTGAAGCTGCTGAGGCTGGTACTGGGCGAAGGCTGCAGCTGCAGCGGCTGCTCCTGGGGTGGCTGCGGCTCCTAGGGGCTGCTGGACCGCATAACCATACCCTGCTGCAGCCATGTAGCCCGCAGGGGCCGGGGAGGCTGCGTACGGGTACTGCTCGTAGGCAGCGGCGGCCGCGGCGCTGGCAGCTGCGGCTGAGTACTGGGCGTAGGCTGCTCCGGTGTAGTCGAGATACGGGGAGGAGGCGGCGGAGGCAGTGGCGGCGGGCGACTGCATGCTGTGAGGGATGACCATGGTGCTTGGCTGCATAAAGGCCTGGGGGTAGACGTAGTGGGCTGGGATCCTGCAGGACAAAGATGTCAAAGGTCAGAGGACAGACAGAGCCACTCGGCAATCTGGGACACACACTGAAACCGAGCTCAGGAACACAGGAAAGCAGGCGTCACAAAGACAAAATAACGTCAACCCAGTCCTCATTTCATTAACACAGCAACACCACCCAATGGAACCCTGGGTAAAAAAAGAGAAGGTTTCAAGCCAAAAGGAAAGCAGAACAGCTCTGTCTGAAGCTCAGGAATCATCATGAAACCAGAGCAGCTCTGCCTGAAGCTCAGGAATCATCATGAAACCAGAGCAGCTCTGCCTGAAGCTCAGGAATCATCATGAAACCAGAGCAGCTCTGCCTGAAGCTCAGGAATCATCATGAAACCAGAGCAGCTCTGCCTGGAGCTCAGGAATCATCATGAAACCAGAGCAGCTCTGTCTGAAGCTCAGGAATCATCATGAAACCAGAGCAGCTCTGTCTGAAGCTCAGGAATCATCATGAAACCAGACAGCTCTGCCTGAAGCTCAGGAATCATCATGAAACCAGACAGCTCTGCCTGAAGCTCAGGAATCATCATGAAACCAGAGCAGCTCTGCCTGAAGCTCAGTAATCATCATGAAACCAGAGCAGCTCTGCCTGAAGCTCAGGAATCATCATGAAACCAGAGCAGCTCTGCCTGAAGCTCAGGAATCATCATGAAACCAGAGCAGCTCTGCCTGGAGCTCAGGAATCATCATGAAACCAGAGCAGCTCTGTCTGAAGCTCAGGAATCATCATGAAACCAGAGCAGCTCTGTCTGAAGCTCAGGAATCATCATGAAACCAGACAGCTCTGCCTGAAGCTCAGGAATCATCATGAAACCAGACAGCTCTGCCTGAAGCTCAGGAATCATCATGAAACCAGAGCAGCTCTGCCTGAAGCTCAGTAATCATCATGAAACCAGAGCAGCTCTGCCTGAAGCTCAGGAATCATCATGAAACCAGAGCAGCTCTGTCTGAAGCTCAGGAATCATTATGAAACCAGAGCAGCTCTGTCTGAAGCCCAGGAATCATCATGAAACCAGACAGCTCTGCCTGAAGCTCAGGAATCATCATAAAACCAGACAGCTCTGCCTGAAGCTCAGGAATCATCATGAAACCAGAGCAGCTCTGCCTGAAGCTCAGGAATCATCATGAAACCAGAGCAGCTCTGCCTGAAGCTCAGGAATCATCATGAAACCAGAGCAGCTCTGCCTGAAGCTCAGGAATCATCATGAAACGAGAGCAGCTCTGTCTGAAGCTCAGGAATCATCATGAAACCAGAGCAGCTCTGTCTGAAGCCCAGGAATCATCATGAAACCAGACAGCTCTGCCTGAAGCTCAGGAATCATCATAAAACCAGACAGCTCTGCCTGAAGCTCAGGAATCATCATGAAACCAGAGCAGCTCTGCCTGAAGCTCAGGAATCATCATGAAACCAGAGCAGCTCTGCCTGAAGCTCAGGAATCATCATGAAACCAGAGCAGCTCTGCCTGAAGCTCAGGAATCATCATGAAACGAGAGCAGCTCTGTCTGAAGCTCAGGAATCATCATGAAACCAGACAGCTCTGCCTGAAGCTCAGGAATCATCATGAAACCAGACAGCTCTACCTGAAGCTCAGGAATCATCATTAAACCAGACAGCTCTGCCTGAAGCTCAGGAATCATCATGAAACCAGAGCAGCTCTGCCCGAAGCTCAGGAATCATCATGAAACCAGAGCAGCTCTGCCTGAAGCTCAGGAATCATCATGAAACCAGAGCAGCTCTGCCTGAAGCTCAGGAATCATCATGAAACGAGAGCAGCTCTGTCTGAAGCTCAGGAATCATCATGAAACCAGACAGCTCTGCCTGAAGCTCAGGAATCATCATGAAACCAGAGCAGCTCTGTCTGAAGCTCAGGAATCATCATGAAACCAGACAGCTCTGTCTGAAGCTCAGGAATCATCATGAAACCAGACAGCTCTGCCTGAAGCTCAGGAATCATCATGAAACCAGAGCAGCTCTGCCTGAAGCTCAGGAATCATCATGAAACCAGACAGCTCTGTCTGAAGCTCAGGAATCATCATCCTTTAATTAGGCATTAGAGAAGACAGACCGGCCAGCCCTCTGTGTCTGAAAGAGGTTCTCTCACAATGCCAGCTGATCGCACAGCACCACAACACATCAAGAAAGAACTGCAACTCAACTTATCCCAGTCAACATACAATCAGTCCAACACCACACACCACATGCCCACACACGGTAAGTCCTCAAACGCAGATAAACAGTCAACGAAAATGAGAGAAGCCTCACAAAAGAAAATGAAAACGTGGCAGCATGTGGCAGAGAGACAGACGGATTATGTATGAAGGTTCACACTTCAACATTTTCTATTATTAAATGACATACTTTAGTTTTCTAATATTATTGTTGTAAATATTTTTGTAAATGACTCTCTGTCCTGCTATGAGTACCAGTGAATAGAGCTTGGATAAGTGCTATTGTGTGAGTACGGCGACGAGTAACATTTTGAACAATCGATCCTATAGTGAATAGTGGTGTACATTCATTTCTAATGAATCCAGGTGTCTTGTTGAACTCCAGACCCTATGGTTGACTAGATATAAATATGTTTATTATTGGAAGAGCACGATGGAGAGAGAGAGAGAGAGAGACAGAGAGAGAGAGACAGAGAGACAGAGAGAGAGAGACAGAGAGACAGAGAGAGAGACAGAGGGAGAGAGAGAGAGAGAGACAGACAGACAGACAGAGAGACAGACATAGAGAGACAGAGAGACAGAGGGAGAGAGAGACAGAGAGAGAGACAGATACAGAGAGACAGAGAGAGAGACAGACAGACATAGAGAGAGAGACAGACAGACATAGAGAGACAGAGAGACAGAGAGACAGAGGGAGAGAGAGAGACAGAGAGACAGAGAGAGAGACAGAGGGAGAGAGAGAGACAGACAGAGAGACAGAGAGACAGACAGAGAGACAGAGAGACAGAGGGAGAGAGAGAGAGAGAGACAGATACAGAGAGACAGAGAGAGAGACAGACAGACATAGAGAGACAGAGAGAGAGAGAGACAGACAGACATAGAGAGACAGAGAGACAGAGAGACAGAGGGAGAGAGAGAGACAGAGAGAGAGACAGACAGACATAGAGAGACAGAGGGAGAGAGACAGAGAGGGAGAGAGAGAGACAGAGGGAGAGAGAGAGACAGAGAGACAGAGGGAGAGAGAGACAGAGACAGAGAGACAGAGACAGACAGACATAGAGAGACAGAGAGAGAGGGTATAAATGGAGTGATCCAAGCCTGTGTATCTGGGCAGATTTGGCCCTATTTCCACTCTGAGCGTCAGTCACCTCCAGCAAACAGAGACCAGGTGTTAAAACTGTCCTAAGATGTGTCATACACACACACGCACGCACACACACATACGCACGCACGCACACACACATACGCACACATACGCACGCACACACACATACGCACGCACACACACACACATACGCACACATACGCACGCACACACACATACGCACACATACGCACGCACGAACGCACACACACATACGCACACATACGCACGCACACACACATACGCACACATACGCACGCACGCACGCACACACACATACGCACACATACGCACGCACGCACACACGTCCGGGAGAGTGACAGGAGAGGCTGGAGGCTATTTTTTCTCCTCTTGTCATCACTAAAGGACAAGCTGAGCTCCTCTCTCTCCTACAGCAGCACATGGCATGACCTCCTTCAACTCTGGAGGATAACTATTCCCTTCCTCTGTCTCCTCTCTCTCCTCTCTCTCCTCTCTCTCCTACAGCAGCACATGGCATGACCTCCTTCATCTCTGGATAACTATTCCCTTCCTCTGTCTCCTCTCTCTTCTCTCTCTCCTCTGTCTTCTCTCCCTTCTCTGTCTTCTCTGTCTTCTCTCTCTTCTCTGTCTTCTTCATTACAGGCTACAGGTGGGTTGTTAAATCAGCTGTTGAGTGGTGTGGTCTAACAGTGGTAAATGTCAGAGGTCGCCCAATTCCAAATCCTCTTCATAAACTGGAGGGAGTTCATTACTTTGTAAAAGACACACTGACATTTTGGAAACCTCACTAGAGGAGTAAATGTCTCTCTATGACTGTAACAGAGTCCACCTGTCTGTCTCTCTATGACTGTAACAGAGTCCACCTGTCTGTCTCTCTATGACTGTAACAAAGTCCACCTGTCTGTCTCTCTATGACTGTAACAGAGTCCACCTGTCTGTCTCTCTATGACTGTAACAGAGTCCACCTGTCTGTTCATTTACTCATTTACGCCATTTAGAAAAAATAAAAAATAAAATAAAAATGTATGAAAAAATGTATGAAATGTATGCATTCCCTACTGTAAGTCGCTCTGGATAAGAGCGACTTACAGTAGGGAATGCATACATTTCATACATTTTTTCATACATTTTTATTTTATTTTTTATTTTTTCTGTGTCTGTCTCTCTATGACTGTAACAGAGTCCACCTGTCTGTCTCTATGACTGTAACAGAGTCCACCTGTCTGTCCCTCTATGACTGTAACAGAGTCCACCTGTCTGTCCCTCTATGACTGTAACAGAGTCCACCTGTCTGTCTCTCTATGACTGTAACAGAGTCAACCTGTCTGTCTCTCAATGACTGTAACAGAGTCCACCTGTCTGTCCCTCTATGACTGTAACAGAGTCCACCTGTCTGTCTCTCTATGACTGTAACAGAGTCCACCTGTCTGTCTCTCTATGACTGTAACAGAGTCGACCTGTCTGTCTCTATGACTGTAACAGAGTCCACCTGTCTGTCTCTCTATGACTGTAACAGAGTCCACCTGTCTGTCTCTCTATGACTGTAACAGAGTCCACCTGTCTGTCTCTCTATGACTGTAACAGAGTCAACCTGTCTGTCTCTATGACTGTAACAGAGTCAACCTGTCTGTCTCTCAATGACTGTAACAGAGTCCACCTGTCTGTCCCTCTATGACTGTAACAGAGTCCACCTGTCTGTCTCTCTATGACTGTAACAGAGTCCACCTGTCTGTCTCTCTATGACTGTAACAGAGTCGACCTGTCTGTCTCTATGACTGTAACAGAGTCCACCTGTCTGTCTCTCTATGACTGTAACAGAGTCCACCTGTCTGTCTCTCTATGACTGTAACAGAGTCCACCTGTCTGTCTCTCTATGACTGTAACAGAGTCAACCTGTCTGTCTCTATGACTGTAACAGAGTCCACCTGTCTGTCTCTCTATGACTGTAACAGAGTCCACCTGTCTGTCTCTCTATGACTGTAACAGAGTCTGCTGCTATAACTGGTACGATCGACATTAACCTTTCCTCTGGTTGGAGGACGACAGGGCAGGCGGCCATTTTGTGTTGAAAGTTCAGGGCTAAATAAAGGTGCTTTGTAAATCACTGAGACACATGGGTAATCCCCTAGAACAGAGGCAGTACAGGCCCCCCGGCCCCCGGGCACATGTCTCAGGCAGCCCACCTGTTGTCCGCGGGCGAGCGACTGATGGAGCCAGCGAAGGCCCTGTCTACAACATCCATTATTTAGGGCACGCCGAGCCACTCTCATTTTCCAGCGGAATTTGAGAAGCCGTGTAGAACACTGTGAACAGCTGCTGCCTGACCAGTAGTCTACCACTCTGCAAACGACTTATCTGAGATCAGTTTACACTCCATGTTTACTGGCTGTATGTATGCCTTTTAAATATGCTGGATGTTTTACATGGTAAAGGTTATAACTTCTGTATCCTACTTGGATGTCTTGGTTAGTATTCATCTATGTTCCACACTACAAGCTACTTAGATTTGGTATTTGCTGTCAGTTTACACTCAGTGAGAACGAGTATCAGACCTTTGGTATTAAAACAAATGAGATATTGGGTCACCGATGAGCGACAACAGAGTGGATCAGGATGTCCGTTTGAATAAATGAGTTTGTTTTGGAGCTGTGGGTGTTCTCAGTCATCTCGTTTCCCTGTATTGTTCCAGTAGAGTGGCCTGGCTCCATTCCAAATCCATCCACACTATAAACATACTGGCTGGTGTGTCCCACAGTAGTGACACCATTCTCCGATTCCATCCTTCCTCTCCATTATTCTCACTACTCTTTCTCTTCTCTATATGGACACATTTCTACAGTGGTTTATGGCTTCACAGTTCTAGCTAGGGTTGCAAAGCTACCAGTAATTTACAAAAGTTACTGGAATCTTCAGTAATTTTGGTAAATTAACAGAAAATCTATGGTAATCTATTGTAACTTTGGTAATTTATACTAGAATTTTTTTATTATATGTTATTAATTTGTTATATCTGTGTCCATATTGTCCATGATTTTCTAGTAAATAGACCATATGGTTGAAATAAAAATTGCCTAATTAATTTAAAAAAAAGCATCTAATCAACAACGGAATTACTTTCAATTACCTCTGCAACTCTCCCAACTAGTGACTTTTATCTCACCTGCCACCAGTTTGACTCCAAAACATTAACAACAAATACATGTTGACAACAAATACATGTTGACAACAAATACATGTTGACAACAAATACATGTTGACAACAAATACACGTTGACAACAAATACACGTTGACAACAAATACACGTTGACAACAAATACATGTTGACAACAAATACATGTTGACAACAAATACACGTTGACAACAAATACACGTTGACAACAAATACACGTTGACAACAAATACACGTTGACAACAAATACACGTTGACAACAAATACATGTTGACAACAAATACATGTTGACAACAAATACACGTTGACAACAAATACACGTTGACAACAAATACACGTTGACAACAAATACACGTTGACAACAAATACATGTTGACAACAAATACATGTTGACAACAAATACATGTTGACATAGTAAAATAACTCAAATCGTTTCATGCTGAAACTCTCAATATAAACACCAATGGTATTCACTAACTTGACGGTTTGTATTTAGGAGAATGTTTTACAGCTTTGTCATTCTATTTTCTGTTTTAAAATCATCTTATTTAATTATTTCCTATATTTTACTTGTGATAAGGCCGGAGAGAGGACCAGAGATGATTAGACACCTGAGATAATCTGTCTTGTGACAGATTACATAAAATCCTTGAAAGATACCAATATAAACTTGGAAAGTTTACAGTAATATATACCCTGCCTTTGCAACCTTAGTTCTAGCCATGAAATATCTTTCACTGAGTTGGTTCCTGGTGTCATGAGCAGGAGGGACAGAGACAGAAGAAGATGATGTGAGCTACAGAAGGAAGCAATGGGTTAATTTGAGAAAGAAAACTGAAACCACAACATCATCAGTATAGAAAACCAAAGGTAGGAAAGGATCTCCGACATGCAAGCCAAGAGTTGTTTTGTTGCGTGGGGGGTCCGGAAGGTCCAAGACAAGTCACGTAGCAACACTGGTGATCAACCCCGTCAACAACAAAACATATGAAAACGTTGTTAACTAAAAAACGGGGAAACAACACAGGCTACAGCACAATCAGTCGTTAAAAATCAAGTAAAAACCACATCAGAATCAACACCCCGTGACAAAGTTAAATCTGAAATATCCAAACTCTCAGCGTCTGCAGAAATACCCCTCATCCACCGCTCCTGACCCCCCCCCACTGCAAGTAAAGAGAAGCACGCAGTTAAGCTGAAAACCACTTCATACTGAAACAAAGGCACACACACCAATCTATGGACTATGGAAAACCGCAACAGAAAAATGAAAAGAAAAACAGCTTCCATGCATCTAATCACCATTTGAGCTTGTTTGTGTGTGTCAGAGTATACTGGTAAGACCTTAGTGATCTGCCCAATGCAGACTCAGTTATTCATCCTCAAACCATCATGTCCCTCCATCAGATAATGTTTCTTAACCGTAAGCCAGCCTGTCAGATCAGAGAGAGACAGACAACATTGACAACTGGTGACATCACGTTTACAATCACAATTCGATTCAGACTTTAGAATGTAAGAATGACAGCAGAGATGCACACCACACAAGACACAGTCCCACCTCTACACTCAACAGAGAATGAATGGGCGGTGGCTTACAGTTACACCACTCTGGAGGAGGAAAACCTTACATTTTACAATCCAAGCTATTTTTTAAAAGATGAAAATCACTAGATACTGCGGGTGAGAATAGAAACGGGCACATAGATCAGTCAAAATGAGCAGCTGTGAACAAAACAGGTGGTGTTACAGCATGATATTCTACAACTAGTTTAGGGATGAAAAATTCTGGTAACTTTCCCAAAGTCCCAATCTTCTAACCGGGATTTCTGGAACATCTAGAGAAAGTTAGGGTAATTCTACAACCTTCCACTAGTTGAACATTTTCTACCCTGTAAAAGAAGTTAATAATAATAAAATACATGTTCTTGTCACATACACTGGACAGGTGCAGTGAAATACATAGTTTTAATATGACACACTTCCAACAACACAAGGAGTATCACTATGCCATAACATACCCATAAGGCCTCTGGATGAACGCTGGGTGGATTTGAGGAACACCAAATGAGAAACCTGGAATTAAGAACAAGTTGTTTTTAACTCTACCGTTATTTTTTCAATCTAAAGCTTGAACCATACACATATTATAAATGCATTATAATTCCATTATAACAAATGTGATCAGTGCTTCCAATGTAACTCCTCAAGTACTTATAGATCATGTAAATGGTAGGGGAAAAAACACATTTTAAACATTTGGTGTCTGTTAAAATGGAGACACACTTTAATCATAACGTATCTTCATTCACACTAGCTTCACTGTTTCTGCTAGTTCCCCCCACTACAGTACACTTCATCTGAATCCCATGTTACACATCTACCATGTTACACATCTACCATGCTACACATCTACCATGCTACACATCTACCATGCTACACATCTACCATGCTACACATCTACCATGCTACACATCTACCATGTTACACATCTACCATGTTACACATCTACCATGTTACACATCTACCATGCTACACATCTACCATGCTACACATCTACCATGCTACACATCTACCATGTTACACATCTACCATGTTACACATCTACCATGTTACACACCGTGTGTTAACACACTGTAAGCAGGTGGTTAGTTTGCTCGTTTTAGCAGCTCGTCATTGTTTGTACGCCACCTTGGTCGTCCAAGCTGTGAAATAAACGTGTGGCGCAGCCCTCCGCCAGCGCGGCCATCCCCTCACCTGGCTGCATGACCCTGGGCTTGGCCCCCAGGTAGGCCAGGTTCACATTGGCTTTCCGGCCGTCGATGATGGGGTTTGGGTCCTTGCAGGCTCGGTCCGCAGACGCCCGGTCTGCCATCGTCACCTGAGGGATGGAAAGGGAAGAATAAAAAATAAATACATGTTTCCATTGCCTGAACTGATCAGATGTCCACTCAGTGGGGAGGCTGGCTAAAGTTGTTCATTAAACTACAATTCATTTAGAAGTATTAATCATGTCCCAATAAGAAAAGCATGAGGGTATTACAATCAGCATAAGGAAAGTGTAGAGAAAAATGTCCCTTCATTAGTTGAAGGTAAAGACATGGTTTATGAAGCACAAGTCAGCAATTCTAGGATGATTACATCACATCACCGTGGGCCTCTTGAGCCAAAGACACCACGCCTAACCTTCAGCTGAATACTTAGCAGAATAGAATGGTTAGTCCATTCAGGAACTGATCATGCAATGCAATTCACTGACCGTTCATAAATGGGCTACAAAATGGTGTGAATCAATAAGTGACATCAGATGCATTATGGATAGGCTAATGATAGCCTTTTTCATTTAAGACATATTGGTGCTGGAAACATTTTAGATTCTACCCATAATGCCTGCATTTAACAACATGACATAAAATAATTACGCAATCGATCGATCTATCAATCAATCACAATGACATTCAAATGTACATCTATAATACTTACGAATCCATAACCTCTGGATTTGCCCGTCTGTCTGTCTGTTATAACAACAGCCTCGTCGATATCACCGAACACTTCGAAGTATTTCCTGAGACTGGAGTCCGTGGTGTGATATGGAAGACCCCCTACAAATATCTTTGTGTAGGTTGTGTCTTTCTGAGACGAGTGCATCATCATTTTTGCGGTAAGCCGTAGGCAACAATGTTTTATATAGAATGTTTTTGCAATCTCACAGAGATCAGTCAGCTCTGTGAAAGCACAGGCTATTTAGAAAGATTAATTTAAGGTAGGTTTCGTTGGAACTGAACAGACACTTGTTTGACGCGGATTTCCAGTCGTCCCCAACTTCAGTTCAGTTTGACACTGCTTAATTTAGGAGATGGTTACCACTGGTGTCTAAGTCAGCTTCAGCCAGCTGTCACGTCCAGGGGGCTGGGCCGTGAACACGCTCTCTCCCGGGCCCTCCCTCTGTGGCATACAGGGTCACAGGCACCGACCAAACATGAACAGACCTCGATCATAGGATCGCGAAACATTAGCTCATTTCAATACAGAACCCAAAATAACAACACGTCAGTCTGACATTGCTTTTGACTATTCCCATGTGTAAAACATTACTTTACTCTATTTGAAAAAAACGTTCATTTATTGATATCCCACTTGCCATTTACTGTAAATCTATGAAATAATCTCCTCCAATCTAAAAACACTATGTAATGAATCTGAGCTCGCGGGGTCAGATATGTGCATGTTGTTGATGTTGATCCACACACCGTAGCTCTGCATGATGGTGAAGAAACAGATACCACTTGGCTTGACCCTGACACACAAAACACACCTGTTGAGTCACACCACGTTATGGGGTCAACATGGACAGCTGACTGACTCCCACAACAATGCACTAGTCTCTCACCGGCTCCAAATCAACCATTCTCCCTACTCCCTAGCCCCTACTCCCTAGCCCCTACTCCCTAGTCTCTCACCAGCTCCAAATCAACCATTCTCCCTACTCCCTAGCCCCTACTCCCTAGCCCCTACTCCCTAGTCTCTCACCGGCTCTAAATCAATCTACTCCCTAGCCCCTACTCCCTAGCCCCTACTCCCTAGTCTCTCACCGGCTCCAAATCAACCATTCTCCCTACTCCCTAGCCCCTACTCCCTAGCCCCTACTCCCTAGTCTCTCACCGGCTCCAAATCAACCATTCTCCCTACTCCCTAGCCCCTACTCCCTAGTCCCTACTCCCTAGTCTCTCACCAGCTCTAAATCAACCCTACTCCCTAGCCCCTACTCCCTAGTCTCTCACCAGCTCCAAGTCAACCCTACTCCCTACTCCCTAGCCACTAGTCTCTCACCAGCTCCAAGTCAACCCTACTCCCTACTCCCTAGCCACTAGTCTCTCACCAGCTCCAAGTCAACCCTACTCCCTACTCCCTAGCTACTAGTCTCTCACCAGCTCCAAGTCAACCCTACTCCCTACTCCCTAGCCACTAGTCTCTCACCAGCTCCAAGTCAACCCTACTCCCTACTCCCTAGCCACTAGTCTCTCACCAGCTCCAAGTCAACCCTACTCCCTACTCCCTAGCCACTAGTCTCTCACCAGCTCCAAGTCAACCCTACTCCCTAGCCACTAGTCTCTCACCAGCTCCAAGTCAACCCTACTCCCTACTCCCTAGCTACTAGTCTCTCACCAGCTCCAAGTCAACCCTACTCCCTACTCCCTAGCCACTAGTCTCTCACCAGCTCCAAGTCAACCCTACTCCCTACTCCCTAGCTACTAGTCTCTCACCAGCTCCAAATCAACCCTACTCCCTACTCCCTAGCCACTAGTCTCTCACCAGCTCCAAGTCAACCCTACTCCCTACTCCCTAGCTACTAGTCTCTCACCAGCTCCAAGTCAACCCTACTCCCTACTCCCTAGCCACTAGTCTCTCACCAGCTCCAAGTCAACCCTACTCCCTACTCCCTAGCCACTAGTCTCTCACCAGCTCCAAGTCAACCCTACTCCCTACTCCCTAGCCACTAGTCTCTCACCAGCTCCAAGTCAACCCTACTCCCTACTCCCTAGCCACTAGTCTCTCACCAGCTCCAAGTCTACCCTACTCCCTACTTCCTAGCCACTAGTCTCTCACCAGCTCCAAGTCAACCCTACTCCCTACTCCCTAGCCACTAGTCTCTCACCAGCTCCAAGTCAACCCTACTCCCTACTCCCTAGCCACTAGTCTCTCACCAGCTCCAAGTCAACCCTACTCCCTACTCCCTAGCCACTAGTCTCTCACCAGCTCCAAGTCAACCCTACTCCCTACTCCCTAGCTACTAGTCTCACCAGCTCCAAGTCAACCCTACTCCCTACTCCCTAGCCACTAGTCTCTCACCAGCTCCAAGTCAACCCTACTCCCTACTCCCTAGCCACTAGTCTCTCACCAGCTCCAAGTCAACCCTACTCCCTACTCCCTAGCCACTAGTCTCTCACCAGCTCCAAATCAACCCTACTCCCTACTCCCTAGCCACTAGTCTCTCACCAGCTCCAAGTCAACCCTACTCCCTACTCCCTAGCCACTAGTCTCTCACCAGCTCCAAGTCAACCCTACTCCCTACTCCCTAGCCACTAGTCTCTCACCAGCTCCAAGTCAACCCTACTCCCTACTCCCTAGCCACTAGTCTCTCACCAGCTCCAAATCAACCCTACTCCCTACTCCCTAGCCACTAGTCTCTCACCAGCTCCAAGTCAACCCTACTCCCTACTCCCTAGCCACTAGTCTCTCACCAGCTCCAATTCAACCCTACTCCCTACTCCCTAGCCACTAGTCTCTCACCAGCTCCAAGTCAACCCTACTCCCTACTCCCTAGCTACTAGTCTCTCACCAGCTCCAATTCAACCCTACTCCCTACTCCCTAGCTACTAGTCTCTCACCAGCTCCAAGTCAACCCTACTCCCTACTCCCTAGCCACTAGTCTCTCACCAGCTCCAATTCAACCCTACTCCCTACTCCCTAGCTACTAGTCTCTCACCAGCTCCAAGTCAACCCTACTCCCTACTCCCTAGCCACTAGTCTCTCACCAGCTCCAAGTCAACCCTACTCCCTACTCCCTAGCCACTAGTCTCTCACCAGCTCCAAATCAACCCTACTCCCTAGCCACTAGTCTCTCACCAGCTCCAATTCAACCCTACTCCCTACTCCCTAGCTACTAGTCTCTCACCAGCTCCAAGTCAACCCTACTCCCTACTCCCTAGCCACTAGTCTCTCACCAGCTCCAAGTCAACCCTACTCCCTACTCCCTAGCTACTAGTCTCTCACCAGCTCCAAGTCTACCCTACTCCCTACTCCCTAGCCACTAGTCTCTCACCAGCTCCAAGTCAACCCTACTCCCTACTTCCTAGCCACTAGTCTCTCACCAGCTCCAAGTCAACCCTACTCCCTACTCCCTAGCCACTAGTCTCTCACCAGCTCCAAGTCAACCCTACTCCCTACTCCCTAGCCACTAGTCTCTCACCAGCTCCAAGTCAACCCTACTCCCTACTCCCTAGCCACTAGTCTCTCACCAGCTCCAAGTCTACCCTACTCCCTACTCCCTAGCCACTAGTCTCTCACCAGCTCCAAGTCTACCCTACTCCCTACTTCCTAGCCACTAGTCTCTCACCAGCTCCAAGTCAACCCTACTCCCTACTCCCTAGCCACTAGTCTCTCACCAGCTCCAAGTCAACCCTACTCCCTACTTCCTAGCCACTAGTCTCTCACCAGCTCCAAGTCAACCCTACTCCCTACTCCCTAGCCACTAGTCTCTCACCAGCTCCAAGTCAACCCTACTCCCTACTCCCTAGCCACTAGTCTCTCACCAGCTCCAAGTCTACCCTACTCCCTACTTCCTAGCCACTAGTCTCTCACCAGCTCCAAGTCAACCCTACTCCCTACTCCCTAGCCACTAGTCTCTCACCAGCTCCAAGTCAACCCTACTCCCTACTCCCTAGCCACTAGTCTCTCACCAGCTCCAAGTCAACCCTACTCCCTACTCCCTAGCTACTAGTCTCACCAGCTCCAAGTCAACCCTACTCCCTACTCCCTAGCCACTAGTCTCTCACCAGCTCCAAGTCAACCCTACTCCCTACTCCCTAGCCACTAGTCTCTCACCAGCTCCAAGTCAACCCTACTCCCTACTCCCTAGCCACTAGTCTCTCACCAGCTCCAAATCAACCCTACTCCCTACTCCCTAGCCACTAGTCTCTCACCAGCTCCAAGTCAACCCTACTCCCTACTCCCTAGCCACTAGTCTCTCACCAGCTCCAAGTCAACCCTACTCCCTACTCCCTAGCCACTAGTCTCTCACCAGCTCCAAGTCAACCCTACTCCCTACTCCCTAGCCACTAGTCTCTCACCAGCTCCAAATCAACCCTACTCCCTACTCCCTAGCCACTAGTCTCTCACCAGCTCCAAGTCAACCCTACTCCCTACTCCCTAGCCACTAGTCTCTCACCAGCTCCAAGTCAACCCTACTCCCTACTCCCTAGCCACTAGTCTCTCACCAGCTCCAAGTCAACCCTACTCCCTACTCCCTAGCCACTAGTCTCTCACCAGCTCCAAGTCAACCCTACTCCCTACTCCCTAGCCACTAGTCTCTCACCAGCTCCAAGTCAACCCTACTCCCTACTCCCTAGCCACTAGTCTCTCACCAGCTCCAAGTCAACCCTACTCCCTACTCCCTAGCCACTAGTCTCTCACCAGCTCCAATTCAACCCTACTCCCTACTCCCTAGCCACTAGTCTCTCACCAGCTCCAAGTCAACCCTACTCCCTAGCTACTAGTCTCTCACCAGCTCCAAGTCAATCCTACTCCCTACTCCCTAGCCACTAGTCTCTCACCAGCTCCAAGTCAACCCTACTCCCTACTCCCTAGCCACTAGTCTCTCACCAGCTCCAAGTCAACCCTACTCCCTACTCCCTAGCCACTAGTCTCTCACCAGCTCCAATTCAACCCTACTCCCTACTCCCTAGCCACTAGTCTCTCACCAGCTCCAAGTCAACCCTACTCCCTACTCCCTAGCCACTAGTCTCTCACCAGCTCCAAGTCAACCCTACTCCCTACTCCCTAGCCACTAGTCTCTCACCAGCTCCAAGTCAACCCTACTCCCTACTCCCTAGCCACTAGTCTCTCACCAGCTCCAAGTCTACCCTACTCCCTACTCCCTAGCCACTAGTCTCTCACCAGCTCCAAGTCAACCCTACTCCCTACTTCCTAGCCACTAGTCTCTCACCAGCTCCAAGTCAACCCTACTCCCTACTCCCTAGCCACTAGTCTCTCACCAGCTCCAAGTCAACCCTACTCCCTACTCCCTAGCCACTAGTCTCTCACCAGCTCCAAGTCTACCCTACTCCCTACTTCCTAGCCACTAGTCTCTCACCAGCTCCAAGTCAACCCTACTCCCTACTCCCTAGCCACTAGTCTCTCACCAGCTCCAAGTCAACCCTACTCCCTACTCCCTAGCCACTAGTCTCTCACCAGCTCCAAGTCAACCCTACTCCCTACTCCCTAGCTACTAGTCTCACCAGCTCCAAGTCAACCCTACTCCCTACTCCCTAGCCACTAGTCTCTCACCAGCTCCAAGTCAACCCTACTCCCTACTCCCTAGCCACTAGTCTCTCACCAGCTCCAAGTCAACCCTACTCCCTACTCCCTAGCCACTAGTCTCTCACCAGCTCCAAATCAACCCTACTCCCTACTCCCTAGCCACTAGTCTCTCACCAGCTCCAAGTCAACCCTACTCCCTACTCCCTAGCCACTAGTCTCTCACCAGCTCCAAGTCAACCCTACTCCCTACTCCCTAGCCACTAGTCTCTCACCAGCTCCAAGTCAACCCTACTCCCTACTCCCTAGCCACTAGTCTCTCACCAGCTCCAAATCAACCCTACTCCCTACTCCCTAGCCACTAGTCTCTCACCAGCTCCAAGTCAACCCTACTCCCTACTCCCTAGCCACTAGTCTCTCACCAGCTCCAAGTCAACCCTACTCCCTACTCCCTAGCCACTAGTCTCTCACCAGCTCCAAGTCAACCCTACTCCCTACTCCCTAGCCACTAGTCTCTCACCAGCTCCAAGTCAACCCTACTCCCTACTCCCTAGCCACTAGTCTCTCACCAGCTCCAAGTCAACCCTACTCCCTACTCCCTAGCCACTAGTCTCTCACCAGCTCCAAGTCAACTCTACTCCCTACTCCCTAGCCACTAGTCTCTCACCAGCTCCAATTCAACCCTACTCCCTACTCCCTAGCCACTAGTCTCTCACCAGCTCCAAGTCTACCCTACTCCCTACTCCCTAGCCACTAGTCTCTCACCAGCTCCAAGTCAACCCTACTCCCTACTTCCTAGCCACTAGTCTCTCACCAGCTCCAAGTCAACCCTACTCCCTACTCCCTAGCCACTAGTCTCTCACCAGCTCCAAGTCAACCCTACTCCCTACTCCCTAGCCACTAGTCTCTCACCAGCTCCAAGTCTACCCTACTCCCTACTTCCTAGCCACTAGTCTCTCACCAGCTCCAAGTCAACCCTACTCCCTACTCCCTAGCCACTAGTCTCTCACCAGCTCCAAGTCAACCCTACTCCCTACTCCCTAGCCACTAGTCTCTCACCAGCTCCAAGTCAACCCTACTCCCTACTCCCTAGCTACTAGTCTCACCAGCTCCAAGTCAACCCTACTCCCTACTCCCTAGCCACTAGTCTCTCACCAGCTCCAAGTCAACCCTACTCCCTACTCCCTAGCCACTAGTCTCTCACCAGCTCCAAGTCAACCCTACTCCCTACTCCCTAGCCACTAGTCTCTCACCAGCTCCAAGTCAACCCTACTCCCTACTTCCTAGCCACTAGTCTCTCACCAGCTCCAAGTCAACCCTACTCCCTACTCCCTAGCCACTAGTCTCTCACCAGCTCCAAGTCAACCCTACTCCCTACTCCCTAGCCACTAGTCTCTCACCAGCTCCAAGTCTACCCTACTCCCTACTTCCTAGCCACTAGTCTCTCACCAGCTCCAAGTCAACCCTACTCCCTACTCCCTAGCCACTAGTCTCTCACCAGCTCCAAGTCAACCCTACTCCCTACTCCCTAGCCACTAGTCTCTCACCAGCTCCAAGTCAACCCTACTCCCTACTCCCTAGCTACTAGTCTCACCAGCTCCAAGTCAACCCTACTCCCTACTCCCTAGCCACTAGTCTCTCACCAGCTCCAAGTCAACCCTACTCCCTACTCCCTAGCCACTAGTCTCTCACCAGCTCCAAGTCAACCCTACTCCCTACTCCCTAGCCACTAGTCTCTCACCAGCTCCAAATCAACCCTACTCCCTACTCCCTAGCCACTAGTCTCTCACCAGCTCCAAGTCAACCCTACTCCCTACTCCCTAGCCACTAGTCTCTCACCAGCTCCAAGTCAACCCTACTCCCTACTCCCTAGCCACTAGTCTCTCACCAGCTCCAAGTCAACCCTACTCCCTACTCCCTAGCCACTAGTCTCTCACCAGCTCCAAATCAACCCTACTCCCTACTCCCTAGCCACTAGTCTCTCACCAGCTCCAAGTCAACCCTACTCCCTACTCCCTAGCCACTAGTCTCTCACCAGCTCCAAGTCAACCCTACTCCCTACTCCCTAGCCACTAGTCTCTCACCAGCTCCAAGTCAACCCTACTCCCTACTCCCTAGCCACTAGTCTCTCACCAGCTCCAAGTCAACCCTACTCCCTACTCCCTAGCCACTAGTCTCTCACCAGCTCCAAGTCAACCCTACTCCCTACTCCCTAGCCACTAGTCTCTCACCAGCTCCAAGTCAACTCTACTCCCTACTCCCTAGCCACTAGTCTCTCACCAGCTCCAATTCAACCCTACTCCCTACTCCCTAGCCACTAGTCTCTCACCAGCTCCAAGTCAACCCTACTCCCTAGCTACTAGTCTCTCACCAGCTCCAAGTCTACCCTACTCCCTACTCCCTAGCCACTAGTCTCTCACCAGCTCCAAGTCAACCCTACTCCCTACTCCCTAGCCACTAGTCTCTCACCAGCTCCAAGTCAACCCTACTCCCTACTCCCTAGCCACTAGTCTCTCACCAGCTCCAATTCAACCCTACTCCCTACTCCCTAGCCACTAGTCTCTCACCAGCTCCAAGTCAACCCTACTCCCTACTCCCTAGCCACTAGTCTCTCACCAGCTCCAAGTCAACCCTACTCCCTACTCCCTAGCTACTAGTCTCTCACCAGCTCCAATTCAACCCTACTCCCTACTCCCTAGCTACTAGTCTCTCACCAGCTCCAAGTCAACCCTACTCCCTACTCCCTAGCCACTAGTCTCTCACCAGCTCCAATTCAACCCTACTCCCTACTCCCTAGCTACTAGTCTCTCACCAGCTCCAAGTCTACCCTACTCCCTACTCCCTAGCTACTAGTCTCTCACCAGCTCCAAGTCAACCCTACTCCCTACTCCCTAGCCACTAGTCTCTCACCAGCTCCAAGTCAACCCTACTCCCTACTCCCTAGCCACTAGTCTCTCACCAGCTCCAAATCAACCCTACTCCCTAGCCACTAGTCTCTCACCAGCTCCAATTCAACCCTACTCCCTACTCCCTAGCTACTAGTCTCTCACCAGCTCCAAGTCTACCCTACTCCCTACTCCCTAGCTACTAGTCTCTCACCAGCTCCAAGTCTACCCTACTCCCTACTCCCTAGCCACTAGTCTCTCACCAGCTCCAAATCAACCCTACTCCCTACTCCCTAGCTACTAGTCTCTCACCAGCTCCAAGTCAACCCTACTCCCTACTCCCTAGCTACTAGTCTCACCAGCTCCAAGTCAACCCTACTCCCTACTCCCTAGCCACTAGTCTCTCACCAGCTCCAAGTCAACCCTACTCCCTACTCCCTAGCCACTAGTCTCTCACCAGCTCCAAATCAACCCTACTCCCTAGCCACTAGTCTCTCACCAGCTCCAATTCAACCCTACTCCCTACTCCCTAGCTACTAGTCTCTCACCAGCTCCAAGTCTACCCTACTCCCTACTCCCTAGCTACTAGTCTCTCACCAGCTCCAAGTCTACCCTACTCCCTACTCCCTAGCCACTAGTCTCTCACCAGCTCCAAATCAACCCTACTCCCTACTCCCTAGCTACTAGTCTCTCACCAGCTCCAAGTCAACCCTACTCCCTACTCCCTAGCTACTAGTCTCACCAGCTCCAAGTCAACCCTACTCCCTACTCCCTAGCCACTAGTCTCTCACCAGCTCCAAGTCAACCCTACTCCCTACTCCCTAGCCACTAGTCTCTCACCAGCTCCAAATCAACCCTACTCCCTAGCCACTAGTCTCTCACCAGCTCCAATTCAACCCTACTCCCTACTCCCTAGCTGCTAGTCTCTCACCAGCTCCAAGTCTACCCTACTCCCTACTCCCTAGCTACTAGTCTCTCACCAGCTCCAAGTCTACCCTACTCCCTACTCCCTAGCCACTAGTCTCTCACCAGCTCCAAATCAACCCTACTCCCTACTCCCTAGCTACTAGTCTCTCACCAGCTCCAAGTCAACCCTACTCCCTACTCCCTAGCTACTAGTCTCACCAGCTCCAAGTCAACCCTACTCCCTAGCCACTAGTCTCTCACCAGCTCCAAATCAACCCTACTCCCTAGCCCCTACTCCCTAGCCCCTACTCCTTAGGCACTAGTCTTTAAAACACAGGTGCAAATCTGAGATGACTGGTATAGGTAAAAGCAATATGCCAAAATTCCACCAGCATGTTGGTGAAGCTCTTACCATATTGCTTAAACCTATCAGGCATTTTCAAATCCACATTAGTTACTATCAGAGTATTTCAGCGGAGTGGCGCTGGGGTGGGGCGAGGAGCGTGCCCAATTTGACTGGAGTGCTGAGCGAGTTTCGGTTTTCTCGCCCGCTCCAATATCGCTCCAAGTAACGCTCATTTCACCAGCTCAGGGCATGTCCGGCCCAGCATGCATTTGTGGTCTTCTATAGCCCCTTGTTTTAGCTACTGTCATTGAGTTCGCTAAAGGAACTGATAAAACACACAGGTGCAAAACCAAGGTGACTTACAGAGGGAGTGTGGTGGTATAATGTCCTGAAAGCATGATGATGTACTTACTACGGGCACATGCTAAAAGAAATGTATGAGATGGGTAGCTAATTAAGTGTCATTGTAGCAAAGTATCTATAAACAAAACATCTGAGCTCTTAAAATGTTCCTTAATTTTTGTTCTGTTATCTATACAATAGGCCATCATTGATTTTGGACCAATAGGCCTGGCATATTCCACATTTCAAGGAGCTTTCCGTTTTGATTGGGTTATTTTGCCTAAAAACCTTTAGGCCTATACCTATAAATACATTTTTTAAAACTCGGCATCCCTGCCTAGCCTGGCAAGAGCAGCCAAAAGGGTGTTTAGCATCCGCAGTGGCTCTGAAAGCGCTGCTGGTCTGCTCTCCAGGCACCATGGCAAGTACCACTCTGGCCAAACGGGTGTTTCTAAAAATGGATTCAAAGGCACTTTAGCCTTTTAAGGGATTTTTCGTTTAATTTGTATTTAATTCTAAGTAAGTCACAGCCTATATGCGCAATTTATAGACTGTAATAATTGAATACAACCAAATGTTGTTTAAAAGTCCCTGACTCTCTACCAGCCTAGTGTCGCTATGCTTCACAACATCTTTCTTAGTAGGCCATAGGCTTGAAATAATGTAAATAATATAGCCTAAATAATGAATGGTTCCTTCTCAGGCGCCCTGTCAGGCTGCTGACCTGTTTACAGTGTTTATACCGTATGCTGTTTACTATAACATTCTGAAATCATGAGCGCTTCTTACGTTCACCTTTTCATAAATACCTTTCATTCAAATCATATGGTCTTCAATACTTCAAACCCAAACGGTAGGTCCAGGTAGTCACAACAATAGATGGCTGTTGGTTAAATGGTGATTCTAATAAATGGAGTGAATTTGGAGTGGTAGTTATGACTTGTTTTCCCCTGTGAATGCCGAGCGGTGGAGTGACGCCGCTCAAATACTCTGGTTACTATGGACTAGTGCAGGGGTAGGGAACCCTGTTCCTGTAGTGCAGCAGGTAATGCAGGACTTTGTTCCAACTAGGCACCACACACCACACCTGACCAACTGAGCTAATTGATCAGTTCAATGATTGCCTAAATTCAACAAACCTGGTCTTTCAGGTCAGTTAAATAAAAAACGTGAATCTCCTGCTAGCGCCCCAAGACCAGGGGTGCCTTCCCCTTGACCAGAAGCTGGGGGTCAATTTGGAATTGGAGCAACAGAGAACCAGCTGAAGAATTGGTCTGAAACTCTCTCTTTGGAGTGACCAGACAGACAGCCAGGCGGCCAGCTAGACAGACAGCCAGACAGACAGCCAGGCGGCCAGCCAGACAGACAGCCAGGCGGCCAGCCAGGTGGCCAGCCAGGTGGCCAGCCAGCCATACAGCCAGACAGACAGACAGACAGACAGCCAGGCGGCCAGCCAGACAGACAGCCAGGCGGCCAGCCAGACAGACAGCCAGGTGGCCAGCCAGCCATACAGCCAGATAGACAGACAGCCAGGCGGCCAGCCAGACAGCCAGACAGACAGCCAGGCGGCCAGCCAGCCAGACAGACAGCCAGGCGGCCAGCCAGACAGACAGCCAGACAGACAGCCAGGCGGCCAGCCAGACAGACAGCCAGGTGGCCAGCCAGCCATACAGCCAGACAGACAGCCAGACAGACAGCCAGGCGGCCAGCCAGACAGACAGCCAGACAGACAGCCAGGCGGCCAGCCAGCCAGACAGCCAGGTGGCCAGCCAGCCATACAGCCAGACAGACAGCCAGACAGACAGCCAGGCGGCCAGCCAGACAGACAGCCAGGCGGCCAGCCAGACAGACAGCCAGGCGGCCAGCCAGCCATACACTATTGTGATGCAGTGCTGGGTCTGAGGCTGTGGCTAAGGCAGGCAGGATCCCCTTACAAAACCAAGCCACAGATGGACTCCCTGTAGGCGGCCAGCCAGAAGCAGATATCCAGACAGCATTGTCCCCAGCACCCTATTCTTGCGGCCAAGTAGTGCACTATATAGGGAATAGGTTGCCATTTAGGGCAAAGTCCCCTTCATGTAGAGCTGAGCTCACAAGAAACACCTGTGTTGACAACTCAGTCTGTCATCCATAGGTCTATGTACTGCTGTCCCACAGGATAGTGTCTGTCACAGGATAAGGATAGTGTCTGTCACAGGATAAGTATAGTGTCTTTCACAGGATAGTGTCTGTCACAGGATAAGGATAGTGTCTGTCACAGGATAAGTATAGTGTCTTTCACAGGATAGTGTCTGTCACAGGATAAGGATAGTGTGTCACAGGATAAGGATAGTGTCTTTCACAGGATAGTGTCTGTCACAGGATAAGTATAGTGTCTTTCACAGGATAGTGTCTGTCACAGGATAAGGATAGTGTCTTTCACAGGATAGTGTCTGTCACAGGATAAGGATAGTGTCTTTCACAGGATAGTGTCTGTCACAGGATAAGGATAGTGTCTGTCACAGGATAAGGATAGTGTCTTTCACAGGATAGTGTCTGTCACAGGATAAGTATAGTGTCTTTCACAGGATAGTGTCTGTCACAGGATAAGGATAGTGTCTGTCACAGGATAAGGATAGTGTCTGTCACAGGATAAGGATAGTGTCTGTCACAGGATAAGGATAGTGTCTTTCACAGGATAGTGTCTGCCACAGGATAAGGATAGTGTCTGTCACAGGATAAGGATAGTGTCTGTCACAGGATAAGGATAGTGTCTTTCACAGGATAGTGTCTGTCACATGCTAAGGATAGTGTCTGTCACAGGATAAGGATAGTGTCTGTCACAGGACAATGTATGTCACAGGATAGTGTCTGTCACATGATAAGGATAGTGTCTGTCACAGGACAATGTCTGTCACATGATAAGGATAGTGTCTTTCACAGGATAGTGTCTGTCACATGATAGTGTCTTTCACAGGATAGTGTCTGTCACAGGATAAGGATAGTGTCTGTCACAGGATAGTGTCTGTCACATGATAAGGATAGTGTCTGTCACAGGATAGTGTCTGTCCGGAAGTGGCGACCCGTCATTCAGGCTGTTTTGAGCCTCACCTGTTTAGCTAAAATATATATATATATTGTTGTTGTTGCCTGTTTTGCATGTTATTTTGGCATTAATACTGTAATATAATGTAATATACATAAAGCCACATACAAACATTGTCTCTTTGTTGTTTTCTTGAGTGAGACATCTCCAACATGCAGGTGTTTCATCCTAGCTCAGTGTTTTCTGTGGTGAGACATCTCTAACATGCAGGTGTTTCATCCTAGCTCAGTGTTTTCTGTGGTGAGACATCTCCAACATGCAGGTGTTTCATCCTAGCTCAGTGTTTTCTGTGGTGAGACATTTCCAACATGCAGGTGTTTCATCCTAGCTCAGTGTTTTCTGTGGTGAGACATCTCCAACATGCAGGTGTTTCATCCTAGCTCAGTGTTTTCTTGAGTAAGACATCTCCAACATGCAGGTGTTTCATCCTAGCTCAGTGTTTTCTGTGGTGAGACATCTCCAACATGCAGGTGTTTCATCCTAGCTCAGTGTTTTCTGTGGTGAGACATCTCCAACATGCAGGTGTTTCATCCTCGCTCAGTATTTTCTGTGGGGGTGGGGCAGCGGAAAATACACAGCGTAGGGGTTGGTCATGTTCTCTAGTTGTGAAGTGATTGGCTCAGTGTTCTGTCACTCCTGGGGACACTTCGTCACGTCAAAATCTATAGGGAGAGCTCGAAAATTCAAGCCTCTTGGGTGCTGCCATAGAGTTACATTAGAAGTGCCCATCCAAGAAGACTCAAGGTCATTGGCCACAGATAAAATTACATCAAATCACATTATATCTACCGTAGCTTTGATTGGACTGATCATGTCAACATCATACTTTCAAAATCTTAGCTAGCAAGCTAGACAAGCAGTCATCATCATGAATCAAGTCGACAATCTACTGGCAAATCCTTTTCAATCCTTCTCATATGGAGAGAAATTATAGATAAAACGTATCGGTACTCATTGGCCATTGGACATAAACATTACACAACAAGTTGGAAATTGCAAATTCAACGAGTGGTTTGTAAGGAATCAGTGGCTGACTGCAAGTGTTGCAAAGCAATCACTAGCCTGCTATTCAGTGGAAAGGGTGTATGGTCCAAGTCTGGGTTTAAGGGTCTCTTTTCCAAGCTTAAAAGGTTAAACATTCACATGCAACACCATGGGCCAGAAAAGATTGAATACATTGGCCAAGCCGTCAATCCAACATGACTTCTGCCACGTTCAAAACAACTGGAAACTCAGAACTGTGAATTCTCAGACTTCAGTGAGTTCAAGACAACTGGGAACTCGTAAAGAAACGAGCTCCGACTGGGAAAATACGTTTTGAATGGTTATCCAACTCGGAATACCAAGTCGGGAACTCGGGCCTCTTTCAAGAGTTACGACCGGAAGATCACTGACTTCATGATTCTACCTTGTTTCTTTTGAGTTCCCAGTTGTCTTGACAGCACCATAAATCCAGAGAATAGCAGACTTTGATGACAAAGTTTGATGACAAAATTTGGCCACAAGAAGGACCACCGCACCACCTTCCTGTTCAAGTGAGAACAGCACAACAAGGTGAGTCCAAAAATGTATTGTATGCTGCTGCATAAATGATGTAATATGCCAGGGAAATATGTGTACTGTAGCTAAGAAAGCAATACTGAGTGTATGTTGTGTAGTAAGCTGTTAGTAGCCCATGTGCCTCCCCCTAATAATTTGGTCCCTTTCCCCCTCATAACTTAGCCTACTGTTCTAACTTGGTGGTGCACATGTAGCCTATAGCCTGTTTTAGAGAAATGTAATCATCAAATATTGTAAGAGCTTTCATTGTCTGCTTATATGCCCCCTTTATTTATCCTACGGTTCTGACTTGGTGTGCAGAGAAAACTGTAAGAACGGCTCATGTTCTGAATTCTGTTGCTGTACATTTCAAAAGTGATAAACAGTTATATTGACTACGTCTGTCCTAGCTCTCTCACTAATGTCTTGATCAAAATTACGATTGCCTCTTATCCGCTCGTCGTCCCCTTATGCCATAGTTTATACATCTCAATTGTCAGTAGAAACCACATTTGTTTAAGCAAGTCAGCCATATCAGCTATGTTTTTTTAAAGGCAGTAAATGAGTCTGAATGAACTGTTTCGCTGCCAGACAAGGCTCTATTGATAGCCAGGTGTAGCGGTGGTAAGGATTCACTCCATGGTGCTGAAAAGAAAGCTCTGCTGTTGGGACAATTTTATGTAGGCCCTAACAGTTTGTGGGCACTGTTTGTCCCCGTTTGACACTGTTATAGTGCAATTCATGTATTGTTTAATGTTGTGTTGTGTAGTGACTTTGCTGGCATGCATCCCAAATTTGTTTTGGGATTTTGCCCCACCAAGATTTACATGCTAAAATCACCACTGCTGTCTGGCAACTTCTAACTCTTCTCTGGGTCACTGTGGAGAGCACTACCTCTAACGCAGTCTCTTCTCTGGGTCACTGTGGAGAGCACTACCTCTAACGCAGTCTCTTCTCTGGGTCACTGTGGAGAGCACTACCTCTAACGCAGTCTCTTCTCTGGGTCACTGTGGAGAGCACTACCTCTAACGCAGTCTCTTCTCTGGGTCACTGTGGAGAGCACTACCTCTAACGCAGTCTCTTCTCTGGGTCACTGTGGAGAGCACTACCTCTAACTCAGTCTCTTCTCTGGGTCACTGTGGAGAGCACTACCTCTAACGCAGTCTCTTCTCTGGGTCACTGTGGAGAGCACTACCTCTAACTCAGTCTCTTCTCTGGGTCACTGTGGAGAGCACTATCTCTAACTCAGTCTCTTCTCTGGGTCACTGTAGAGAGCACTACCTCTAACGCAGTCTCTTCTCTGGGTCACTGTGGAGAGCACTACCTCTAACTCAGACTGTTAACTAGCACCATCTAGTGAAACCACTCTTAAAACACCACCTTTGAAAATAATATTGCACCAATGACACAGCATTTCAACTATGAAGCATACAGTAATATACTGAACAAAAATATAAACACAACATGCAACAATTTCAACGATTTTACTGAGTTACAGTTCATATAAGGAAATCAGTCAATTTAAATAAATTCATTAGGCCCTAAAATATGGATTTCCTTTTTCTAAACATTTTTTTCATTTGTTTTTCATGACTGGGCAGGGGTACAGCCATGGGGGGCCTGGGAGGGCATAGGCCCACAGACTAGGGAGCCAGGCCCAGCCAATCAGAATGAGTTTTTCCCCTCAAAAGGGCTTTATTACAGACAGAAAGACTCCTCTGGTCTCAGACAACCCCACATGTGAAGAAGCCGGATGTGGTCCTAGGCTGGCGTGGTTACACGTGGTCTGCGGTTGTGAGGCCAGTTGGACGTAATTCTCTAAAATGACATTGGAGGCAGCTTATAGTAGAGAAATTAACATTAAATTGTCTAGCAACAGTTCTGGTGGACATTCCTGCAGTCAGGGTGCCAAATGCACGCTCCCTCAAAACTTGAGACATCTGTGACATTGTGTTGTTTGACAAAACAGCACATTTTAGAGTGGCCTTTTATTGTCCCCAGCACAAGGTGCACCTGTGTAACGATCATGTTGTTTAATCAGCTTCTTGATATGCCACACCTGTCAGGTGGATGGATTATCTTGGCAAAGTAGAAATGCTCACTAACAGGGATGTAAACTAATTTGTGCACAAATTGGAGAGAAATAAGCTTTTTGTGCATTTGGAAAATGTCTGTGATCTTTTATTTCAGCTCATGAAACATGGGACCAACACTTTACATGTTGCGTTTATATTTTTGTTCAGTATAATTATTCCTACTTGACACCTTGAATTACACTCAAACACTACAATGAGACTATAATCAGAAAGACATAGTTGCACGAGTCTCAATAAATACCTGCATTGACTCAATAAATACCTGCATTGACTCAATAAATACCTGCATTGACTCAATAAATACCTGCATTGACTCAATAAATACCTGCATTGACTCAATAAATACCTGCATTGACTCAATAAATACCTGCATTGACTCAATAAATACCTGCATTGACTCAATTGATTGAATGCAAATAAGAGGCGACACACACAAGTGTTTAGATTGTAAACGTTCTGTATTCTAGAACATCTTTGTACCAATTAAAACAGTTTGTTGAGATACAATATAAATACAATTCTGTACATTATAATATTGCAAATAATACTATGTTCAAATACATTTATATGTACAACTCCTCATTAGGGAGAGCAGCTTTGATCTTGTCTTTAAAGTAAGGTCTTGGGTTTCTTTTACAGCATTTTAAAATTCTATTTCTCCTCAGTCCCACCACAGTTAGCCACAACTAGCTCTGGTCCAGGGCGTTAGCAAGGAATGCACTAACCCAGTTAGCCACAACTAGCTCTGGTCCAGGGCGTTAGCAAGGAATGCACTAACCCAGTTAGCCACAACTAGCTCTGGTCCAGGGCGTTAGCAAGGAATGCACTAACCCAGTTAGCCACAACTAGCTCTGGTCCAGGGCGTTAGCAAGGAATGCACTAACCCAGTTAGCCACAACTAGCTCTGGTCCAGGGCGTTAGCAAGGAATGCACTAACCCCCTGGACCAGAGCTAGCCACATCCACAGCTCCAATAAAATACAAAATGTCAGAGACATGGTTCATCATTCAGGTTCTAAAACTATGTGATGTCCCCTCCTCTCCCCTCCCATTTCCTCATAGTGTCTATCCCCCGTTCATACAGCTCTCCCTGTAAAAGAAACTCAATTCATTTGTTGACATGAGTACCTCTTTAAAAAAATACTTTAAATGTTACTCATTAGTCAAATTAACATAGAAAATGCTGTCAGAGCAAATCACTGTAGGCTTCGGTAGGCTTCATCGTTAGTCATTCAACCTAACAGTAACAGTCCAGGGGATTGGAGGAGGGCATTCAACCTAACAGTTACAGTCCAGGGTATTGGTGGAGGGCATTGTAAATGCCTGTGAGCTTCAGGTCATAATGCATCAGGCCAGCCAGCCTTCAGTCAGGCCCAGTCTAGCCTCAGTTTCCACCCCCTTGAGAGGCACAATGCATTATAGTATACACTGAGTATACCAAACATTAACAACACCTTACTAATATTGAGTTGCATCTCCTTTTGCCCTCAGAACAGCCTAAATTCTCAGGGCATGGACTCTACAAGAAGTTGAAAGCATTCCACAGGGATGCTGGTCCATGTTGACTCCAATGCTTCCCACAGTTGTGTCAAGTAGGCTGAATGTCCTTTGGGTAGTGGAACATTCTTGATGGACACAGGAAACTGTTGCATGTGAAAAACCCAGCAGCGTTGCAGTTCTTGACACAAACCGGTGCGCCTGGCACCTACTACCATACCCCGTTCAAAGGCACTTAAATATTTTGTCTTGCCCATTCACCCTCTGAATGGCACACATACACAATCCATGTCTCAAGGCTTAAAAATCCTTCTTTAACCTGTCTCCTCCCAATCATCTACAAGTGGATTTAACAAGTGACATCAAAAAGGGATTGCTGTCACCTGGATTTACCTGGTCAGTCTATCTCATGGAAAGAGCATGTGTTCTTAATGTTTTGTATACTCAGTGAAGTAATCCTCACAACCGGGGTCATATTCATTAGTGTACACCGTAGCAAAACGTTCTGCAACAGAAAATGTTTCGCAAAACAAAAACCAGAGTTTCTTATTGGACAAGTTCATGTACTCCTTCCCCTTTTCAGTCTGTTTTCTTCCATTTTGTGCCTAGTGAATACGACCCAGAGGAAGCCTAGTCGCTTCATTCAGATAGTTGACACAGCATAGATCCAACATGGACTCCTCAGTTTCCACCCCCTTGAGAGGCACAATGTAGGACAGTCGAGAAACACGCACAAATAGGATAGTATACGTTTCATTTGTCCTGAATGGAAGACAGAAGTCTTGTCTGAGGAACTCTGCGAGGGTAGATCCACTCCAGTGCAAGAAGCATGATTCAGTCAGTCAGCAATGGCAACAGTGCCAATAGTTTCAGTGGGGGGGGGTTATCTGTCATTCCACAGTGTTGCAGTACACCACCAACAACAGGCTAATGAAGCCTACATGGGCAACATAGCATCCACAGTCATACGTACTGTACATCTTCAAATTCATGATTCATGAATTCATGTTCAATTCATTATTTGTTTGCAGACGGCCCAAAAGTTCAGGAGGACTCGTGGCCTAGGCACAATGTTTACTTTAACACACATATAATATGTACACACACACACACACACACACACACACACACACAAGCAACATAAGATATCAGTTAAAACAGCAGATATGAAACCTTAGTTCTTTGGTTACCCCTGACGACATATCACAGTGACTTGGATAACCAATCTGGATATCAGTGAGTTATCAACACTAGTACATTCTGGATCCACACCCCCCAGATGACAACTCTGTCATCATTACAGGAAGATCTGGTGTTTCAACAGGAATAGGAGCTGCTGAGCTGATTGAATGATACTAGCGTTAGATAAACACGTGTGGGTCATGTCTATCCATCTACACGCTCTCTAGCTAAAATAACGCAGCAGGAAACTTGGATGTGTGCGTTTGACTTTCAGTGAACAACGATATTGAACGATATGCCTTCATAAAACGCATGGGACAGATATGTTAAAGGGAAAGTAGATGTTTATACCGACAGACAGAACACATGATCGGAAGTCTAGTGGAACAGAGGGAGGGTGAGAATGAGAGAAGAAGAGCTGGTTTTGGGGCTCAGCTGTTGAGCGCTGACAGCTGCCCCTGGTCTAGTAGGAACTGTTCTGGATCTGGGCCTGGTCTAGTAGGAACTGTTCTGGATCTGGCCCTGGTCTAGTAGGAACTGTTCTGGATCTGCCCCTGGTCTAGTAGGAACTGTTCTGGATCTGGGCCTGGTCTAGTAGGAACTGTTCTGGATCTGAGCCTGGTCTAGTAGGAACTGTTCTGGATCTGCCCCTGGTCTAGTAGGAACTGTTCTGGATCTGGCCCTGGTCTAGTAGGAACTGTTCTGGATCTCGCCCTGGTCTAGTAGGAACTGTTCTGGATCTGATCCTGGTCTAGTAGGAACTGTTCTGGATCTGGCCCTGGTCTAGTAGGAACTGTTCTGGATCTGCCCCTGGTCTAGTAGGAACTGTTCTGGATCTGGCCCTGGTCTAGTAGGAACTGTTCTGGATCTGGCCCTGGTCTAGTAGGAACTGTTCTGGATCTGGCCCTGGTCTAGTAGGAACTGTTCTGGATCTGGCCCTGGTCTAGTAGGAACTGTTCTGGATCTGGCCCTGGTCTAGTAGGAACTGTTCTGGATCTGGCCCTGGTCTAGTAGGAACTGTTCTGGATCTGGCCCTGGTCTAGTAGGAACTGTTCTGGATCTGGCCCTGGTCTAGTAGGAACTGTTCTGGATCTGGGCCTGGTCTAGTAGGAACTGTTCTGGATCTGGGCCTGGTCTAGTAGGAACTGTTCTGGATCTGGGCCTGGTCTAGTAGGAACTGTTCTGGATATGGGCCTGGTCTAGTAGGAACTGTTCTGGATCTGGCCCTGGTCTAGTAGGAACTGTTCTGGATCTGCCCCTGGTCTAGGAGGAACTGTTCTGGATCTGCCCCTGGTCTAGTAGGAACTGTTCTGGATCTGGGCCTGGTCTAGTAGGAACTGTTCTGGATCTGGCCCTGGTCTAGTAGGAACTGTTCTGGATCTGCCCCTGGTCTAGTAGGAACTGTTCTGGATCTGGGCCTGGTCTAGTAGGAACTGTTCTGGATCTGGCCCTGGTCTAGTAGGAACTGTTCTGGATCTGGGCCTGGTCTAGTAGGAACTGTTCTGGATCTGGGCTTGGTCTAGTAGGAACTGTTCTGGATCTGGGCCTGGTCTAGTAGGAACTGTTCTGGATCTGGGCCTGGTCTAGTAGGAACTGTTCTGGATCTGGCCCTGGTCTAGTAGGAACTGTTCTGGATCTGCCCCTGGTCTAGTAGGAACTGTTCTGGATCTGGGCCTGGTCTTGTAGGAACTGTTCTGGATCTGGGCCTGGTCTAGTAGGAACTGTTCTGGATCTGAGCCTGGTCTAGTAGGAACTGTTCTGGATCTGGCCCTGGTCTAGTAGGAACTGTTCTGGATCTGGCCCTGGTCTAGTAGGAACTGTTCTGGATCTGGGCCTGGTCTAGTAGGAACTGTTCTGGATCTGCCCCTGGTCTAGTAGGAACTGTTCTGGATCTGCCCCTGGTCTAGTAGGAACTGTTCTGGATCTGGGCCTGGTCTAGTAGGAACTGTTCTGGATCTGGGGACCCCCTTTAGATGATAGTCCTGGGTGGAAAGTCACTTTCCCCAAATTCCCAGAAATGCTGGTTTGAGTTCCTTCTTATTCCCTCCTGATTCTGGGAATATTCCAACCGGGATTTCTGGAAAGACTGGGAATTTGGGGAGTTTAGTAAATTTTATCGGACCAAAGGCTGGGGGTCTGTGGTGTCCATGGAGGGGGGTCCTCTAGTGAGACAGGAGGGCTTGACGAACACCCCGTGGCCTGGAGGACAGCGGAAGTAAACCCTCTCCTGGACTGTCCCGTTGTGCTTGCCTGGACAGTGGAGACAGAGGGGATATTCAGGAGTCATGACCATTCACCATACATCTCAAACACATGACAGGTTCCTCACAGGTCCAATTAAGGTCAGTTAAGTATTGCCAGAGCACCAGCACTCTAAGAGAGTGTCCCAAATGACAGTCTCACCCTTTATAGTGCACTACTTTTGACCAGCGCACTATGGGTGCACCTTACATAGTGCACCACAGTAGATAAAGAATAGGGTACTGTTTGGGAGGCATCCCATTACATCATTATTACACAGAACATCATTTGATAACTAAACAGCCACTCACCCACAGCGAGGTCCAGCTGCACCCCGACCCAGATCCCCTTGGCGAACTCCACCCCGCCGACGTAGTGCACCGTGCCGCTCCTCTTCCCCACCCACACCTGCTCCCCGGGAGCCATCCAGTCAGGCAGCTGGGCCACGGGAGAACCAGAGCCCTCGTCCCCACTGCAGGAGTCCCCAGAGGCCTCAGTGCTGCTGGGGTTGGGGCTGGGGCAGCTTGGGCTGGGACAGGGGCTCCCTGGAGGTAGGTCTCCCTGGATTGGCTCCTGGACCTGGGGCTCTCCTCCTGCTAGCTGGCCTGGGGGGATGGAGGGGGGTGGGCAGGGCACGGCTACGCTGCCGACACACTGTTTGCCGTTGTGGAGGTGTGAGTGGGGCTGAGGGAGGTGAGATGAACGCTGTTGTTGTGTGTTGATGACCACCAGGGATTTGTCAGAGGTCTGGTCCCTGCTGCCAGAGCCCTCTTTCTCCTCCTCCGCTGGGACAGGGGATATGTGTGCTGCATCCCCAGGCTGGAAGTGTCCCAGCTCACCCAGATCCTCCATGCCGTCATCGGCCCCCTTGAAGTCTGTAAACTCCTGGCTGACGCTGAGGACACACCTGCGGGGCCACGGTGAGGGTGGCTGCTCTGAGCAGTTAGGAACACTGACAGGGGAGGAGGGGGAGGTGGTGGTTTGGGGGGTGGGGAGGGGCTGGGAGGGGAAGCCAGGGGGACATGCAGGGGTCTGGGTGTCACCCCACGGCGAGGCGCAGCCTCGGCCCGTGCTGGTGCAGTGGAAGGAGGGGGACTCGTGGGGGTGCAGATTGTGGGTTTCCCGGTCAGGGTCATGTCTGTCTTGAGCCACTGCGGAGGCGCTGAGCTGGTCAGAGCTGTCGCTGGCACCGAATGGCACGTCAGAGAGCGTGGCGTCTGAGGCACTGTGGGAGAAGTAACCGCTGGTGCAGCTGCTGGCGGTGGGGCTCCGTGGAGCCCCCTCTCTATCCCCCCCTCCACCACCTCCCCGACCCCCCCTCAGCTCTCCCCTGACCCCCGCCACACCAACCCCCACCTCCTGGCTCTCCAGTGTAGCGTTGTACACCTCAAAGTTGGCAAAGTCCTCTGGGATGTAGGACTGGAAGCTGTGGAAGTCCTGAGAGCCCAGGCCCAAACTCAGGGCCATGTCTGTCTCCTCCTCAGAGTCCTGGAATAGACACCACACAGAGACAGACAGACAGACAGACAGACAGACAGACAGACAGACAGACAGACAGCACACAGAGACAGACAGACAGACACCACACAGAGACAGACAGACAGACAGACAGACAGACAGACAGACAGACAGACAGACAGAGACAGACAGACACCACACAGAGACAGACAGACAGACAGACACCACACAGAGACAGACAGACAGACACCACACAGAGACAGACAGACAGACACCACACAGAGACAGACAGACAGACAGACAGACACCACACAGAGACAGACAGACAGACACCACACAGAGACCACACAGAGACAGACAGACAGACAGACACCACACAGAGACAGACAGACAGACACCACACAGAGACAGACAGACAGACAGACACCACACAGAGACAGACAGACAGACAGACACCACACAGAGACAGACAGACAGACATCACACAGAGACAGACAGACAGACAGACACCACACAGAGACAGACAGACAGACAGACACAATGTCAGCTACTGTTTCTTTCTGTAGGGGAGCCTATCAGGGGAGCCTATCAGGGGACCCTATCAGGATAGCCTATCAGGGGAGCCTATCAGGGGAGCCTATCAGGGGGCTTCAATTGAGTGAATGGAATTAAAGAAGTGTTTGATATGTTTGATACCATTCAATGTTTTCCATTCCAGCTGTTACAAAGATCCGTCTACTGACTGAATGTGTCATCAGCCCCCACTGGAGTCTACCACCTATTACATGATATTAAAATGCATTGAGGACAGTGACTGTAACCATGGATGTCTACTGACTGAATCAGTCTCCTGTCTACTGACTGAATGTGTCACCAGCCCCCACTGGAGTCTACCACCTATTACATGATATTAAAATGCATTGAGGACAGTGACTGTAACCATGGATGTCTACTGACTGAATCAGTCTCCTGTCTACTGACTGAATGTGTCACCAGCCCCCACTGGAGCCTACCACCTATTACATGATATTAAAATGCATTGAGGACAGTGACTGTAACCATGGATGTCTACTGACTGAATCAGTCTCCTGTCTACTGACTGAATGTGTCACCAGCCCCCACTGGAGCCTACCACCTATTACATGATATTAAAATGCATTGAGGACAGTGACTGTAACCATGGATGTCTACTGACTGAATCAGTCTCCTGTCTACTGACTGAATGTGTCACCAGCCCCCACTGGAGCCTACCACCTATTACATGATATTAAAATGCATTGAGGACAGTGACTGTAACCATGGATGTCTACTGACTGAATCAGTCTCCTGTCTACTGACTGAATGTGTCACCAGCCCCCACTGGAGTCTACCACCTATTACATGATATTAAAATGCATTGAGGACAGTGACTGTAACCATGGATGTCTACTGACTGAATCAGTCTCCTGTCTACTGACTGAATGTGTCACCAGCCCCCACTGGAGCCTACCACCTATTACATGATATTAAAATGCATTGAGGACAGTGACTGTAACCATGGATGTCTACTGACTGAATCAGTCTCCTGTCTACTGACTGAATGTGTCACCAGCCCCCACTGGAGTCTACCACCTATTACATGATATTAAAATGCATTGAGGACAGTGACTGTAACCATGGATGTCTACTGACTGAATCAGTCTCCTGTCTACTGACTGAATGTGTCACCAGCCCCCACTGGAGTCTACCACCTATTACATGATATTAAAATGCATTGAGGACAGTGACTGTAACCATGGATGTCTACTGACTGAATCAGTCTCCTGTCTACTGACTGAATGTGTCACCAGCCCCCACTGGAGCCTACCACCTATTACATGATATTAAAATGCATTGAGGACAGTGACTGTAACCATGGATGGATGGTGGTTGGTTGAGATGATGTTGGAAGAAACATGAGCTGATGACATCATGCACTTCATGCCGTCTTCACTTCAAGGCACCATGGCATTTGTGTGTGTGTGTGTGTGTGTGTGTGTGTGTGTGTGTGTGTGTGTGACTTACAGCTGTGTGTGGCAGTGTGAGGCAGAGCTGCCTGCTGGTGCAGATACTGAGGGTGAGGGTGGAAGGGGTGAGGGTGGTGGTGGAGGGGCTGCGGTGGCCCTCGCTGCCCGCTCTGGGCCTGCGCCAGGGGGCATGGCCGCGGCACGGCGGGGGGAGCAGCACGGAGCTGTCCACACATGAGGAGCGCATGCTCTGCAGATGGGAGTCACACAGGAGGCATGCATGGAGCAGGTGAGTTAACATACAGACATGCACAGTCCAGTACAGTCAATAGGGTGTAGAGGTAGTTAGAGGAACTGCTGATACACACATGCAGGACACATTGAATGGAAAACCATGTGTATTAGATGAATATGGTTGGCATTCTAAATGTCATGCTAGTTCAGTGCAGCGCATCAACGCTTTGGATGAGATGGTAGATTTAGAGTATGGAGATTTAGAGCATGGAGCTCCCCATTCACACAATAGATTTAGAGCATGGAGCTCCCCATTCACACAATAGATTTAGAGCATGGAGCTCCCCATTCACACAATAGATTTAGAGCATGGAGCTCCCCATTCACACAATAGATTTAGAGCATGGAGCTCCCCATTCACACAATAGATTTAGAGCATGGAGCTCCCCATTCACACAATAGATTTAGAGCATGGAGCTCCCCATTCACACAATAGATTTAGAGCATGGAGCTCCCCATTCACACAATAGATTTAGAGCATGGAGCTCCCCATTCACACAATAGATTTAAAACATACAGTGAGGGAAAAAAGTATTTGATCCCCTGCTGATTTTGTACGTTTGCCCACTGACAAAGAAATGATCAGTCTATAATTTTAATGGTAGGTTTATTTGAACAGTGAGAGACAGAATAACAACAAAAAAATCCAGAAAAACGCATGTCAGAAATGTTATAAAATGATTTGCATTTTAATGAGGGAAATAAGTATTTGACCCCTCTGCAAAACATGACTTAGTACTTGGTGGCAAAACCCTTGTTGGCAATCACAGAGGTCAGACGTTTCTTGTAGTTGGGCTACAGGTTTGCACACATCTCAGGAGGGATTTTGTCCCACTCCTCTTTGCAGATCTTCTCCAAGTCATTAAGGTTTCGAGGCTGATGTTTGGCAACTCGAACCTTCAGCTCCCTTCACAGTTTTTCTATAGGATTAAGGTCTGGAGACTGGCTAGGCCACTCCAGGACCTTAATGTGCTTCTTCTTGAGCCACTCCTTTGTTGCCTTGGCCGTGTGTTTTGGGTCATTGTCATGCTGGAATACCCATCCACGACCCATTTTCAATGCCCTGGCTGAGGGAAGGAGGTTCTCACCCATGATTTGACGGTACATTGCCCCGTCCATCGTCCCTTTGATGCGGTGAAGTTGTCCTGTCCCCTTAGCAGAAAAACACCCCCAAAGCATAATGTTTCCACCTCCATGTTTGACTGTGGGGAAGGTGTTCTTGGGGTCAAAGGCAGCATTCCTCCTCCTCCCAACACGGCGAGTTGAGTTGATGCCAAAGAGCTCCATTTTGGTCTCATCTGACCACAACACTTTCACCCAGTTGTCCTCTGAATCATTCAGATGTTCATTAGCAAACTTCAGACGGGCCTGTATATGTATTCTTGAGCAGCGGGACCTTGCGGGCGCTGCAGGATTTCAGTCCTTCACGGCGTTGTGTGTTACCAATTGTTTTCTTGGTGACTATGGTCCCAGCTGCCTTGAGATCATTGACAAGATCCTCCCGTGTAGTTCTGGGCTGATTCCTCACCGTTCTCATGATCATTGCAACTCCACGAGGTGAGATCTTGCATGGAGCCCCAGGCCGAGGGAGATTGACAGTTCTTTTGTGTTTCTTCCATTTGCGAATAATCGCACCAACTGTTGTCCCCTTCTCACCAAGCTGCTTGGCGATGGTCTTGTAGCCCATTCCAGCCTTGTGTAGGTCTACAATCTTGTCCCTGACATCCTTGGAGAGCTCTTTGGTCTTGGCCATGGTGGAGAGTTTGGAATCTGATTGATTGATTGCTTCTGTGGACAGGTGTCTTTTATACAGGTAACAAACTGAGATTAGGAGCACTCCCTTTAAGAGTGTGCTCCTAATCTCAGCTCGTTACTGTATAAAAGACACCTGGGAGCCAGAAATCTTTCTGATTGAGAGGGGGTGAAATACTTATTTCCCTCATTAAAATGCAAATCAATTTATAACATTTCTGACATGCGTTTTTCTGGATTTTTTTGTTGTTATTCTGTCTCTCACTGTTCAAATAAACCTACCACTAAAATTATAGACTGATCATTTCTTTGTCAGTGGGCAAAAGTACAAAATCAGCAGGGGATCAAATACTTTTTTCCCTCACTGTATGTGAGCAGATCACATTCAGCCAGAACAATCAGCAATCATCGGACAGGTTTAGTAGAATTAGTAGCTGTTGAATGTAGTAAATATCTGTCTGTGTGTACTGGATTCACTTAGAATGGGGAAAATGTCCTGCTTTCAATGACTACTACTGATGTATTGTCATACTGTCACATTGCAGAAAAGGAGGGATGTCACTGGACTCTGAATGAAGAGAAACGATGGGAACGGCAGGGGAAGAAAAAGGAGATGAAGAAGCAAAACACAGGAAAGAAAATAAGGAAAGACAGAAAGAAAGAAAGAAAGGAGAGATGAGATAAAAGGGTCCAGAGATGGCTAGAGAGAGAGAGATGGATGGCTAGAGAGAGAGAGAGAGAGGGAGAGAGAGAGAGAGAGAGAGAGATGGATGGCTAGAGAGAGAGAGAGAGAGGGAGAGAGAGAGAGAGAGAGAGAGGGAGGTATGGATAGAGAGAGAGAGAGAGAGAGAGAGGGATGGATGGATAGAGAGAGAGAGAGGGATGGATGGATAGAGAGAGAGAGAGAGGGAGAGAGGGATGGATGGATAGAGAGAGAGAGAGGGATGGATGGATAGAGAGAGAGAGAGAGAGAGAGAGGGATGGATGGATAGAGAGAGAGAGAGGGATGGATGGATAGAGAGAGAGAGAGAGAGAGAGGGAGAGAGGGATGGATGGATAGAGAGAGAGAGAGGGATGGATGGATAGAGAGAGAGAGAGAGAGAGAGGGAGAGAGGGATGGATGGATAGAGAGAGAGAGAGGGATGGATGGCTAGAGAGAGAGAGAGAGAGAGAGGGAGGTATGGATGGATAAAGAGAGAGAGAGGGATGGTTGTGGCCCATACCTCCTGTCCCAGTAGTGGTCGTGCCTCCAGGACTCTCTTGGTCTTGCTCTCCTCTCTGACCGGCAGCAGAGACTTGAGGAACTTGGGCGTCTGTGGAGAGAGGGCCTTGAACGGGCTGGAGTTGAAGAAGGTGGGGCTCTCTGGTACCAGACCTGAACGCAGTAGTAAAAACAAACATCATAGCTCTTTAAATTCTACATTTAGAATGCTTTTAGTCCTATACTATTCTTAATCTGTGTCTGGGAAACCAACCATTGATTTCTTATCACAGTCCTCATACGGAGAGAGGGCCTGGAGGTTTTCCTGACTGAGAAACACTCAGGGCCCTAAATATGATCTAAAACAAGAGTTTCCTGGTCAGGCCTCCTGGTTTCAACTATAGCTGGAGTTGATGTTATTGATTTCTTGTTGTTTACCGTGATTCTCTGTCTTGTTTTTGAGTGGCGTCCCACACAGAGAACCTCCGTCCTGGGGAGTACAGTCAGAGACATCCTGATGAAGGTCACAATGGTCCTGGAGGAGGACCAGACAGACAGACAGGTTAGAGTCACAATGGTCCTGGAGGAGGACCAGACAGACAGACAGGTTAGAGTCACAATGGTCCTGGAGGAGGACCAGACAGACAGACAGGTTAGAGTCACAATGGTCCTGGAGGAGGACCAGACAGACAGACAGGTTAGAGTCACAATGGTCCTGGAGGAGGACCAGACAGACAGACAGGTTAGAGTCACAATGGTCCTGGAGGAGGACCAGACAGACAGACAGGTTAGAGTCACAATGGTCCTGGAGGAGGACCAGACAGACAGACAGGTTAGAGTCACAATGGTCCTGGAGGAGGACCAGACAGACAGACAGGTTAGAGTCACAATGGTCCTGGAGGAGGACAAGACAGACAGACAGGTTAGAGTCACAATGGTCCTGGAGGAGGACAAGACAGACAGACAGGTTAGAGTCACAATGGCACTGGAGGAGGACCAGACAGACAGACAGACAGGTTAGAGTCACAATGGCCCTGGAGGAGGACCAGACAGACAGACAGGTTAGAGTCACAATGGCCCTGGAGGAGGACCAGACAGACAGGTTAGAGTCACAATGGTCCTGGAGGAGGACAAGACAGACAGACAGGTTAGAGTCACAATGGTCCTGGAGGAGGACCAGACAGACAGACAGGTTAGAGTCACAATGGTCCTGGAGGAGGACCAGACAGACAGACAGGTTAGAGTCACAATGGTCCTGGAGGAGGACCAGAAAGACAGACAGGTTAGAGTCACAATGGCACTGGAGGAGGACCAGACAGACAGACAGGTTAGAGTCACAATGGCCCTGGAGGAGGACCAGACAGACAGGTTAGAGTCACAATGGTCCTGGAGGAGGACCAGACAGACAGGTTAGAGTCACAATGGTCCTGGAGGAGGACCAGACAGACAGACAGACAGGTTAGAGTCACAATGGCCCTGGAGGAGGACCAGACAGACAGACAGACAGACAGGTTAGAGTCACAATGGTCCTGGAGGAGGACCAGACAGACAGACAGGTTAGAGTCACAATGGTCCTGGAGGAGGACCAGACAGACAGACAGGTTAGAGTCACAATGGCCCCGGAGGAGGACCAGACAGACAGACAGGTTAGAGTCACAATGGTCCTGGAGGAGGACCAGACAGACAGACAGGTTAGAGTCACAATGGTCCTGGAGGAGGACCAGACAGACAGACAGGTTAGAGTCACAATGGCCCTGGAGGAGGACCAGACAGACAGGTTAGAGTCACAATGGTCCTGGAGGAGGACAAGACAGACAGACAGGTTAGAGTCACAATGGTCCTGGAGGAGGACCAGACAGACAGACAGGTTAGAGTCACAATGGTCCTGGAGGAGGACCAGACAGACAGACAGGTTAGAGTCACAATGGTCCTGGAGGAGGACCAGAAAGACAGACAGGTTAGAGTCACAATGGCACTGGAGGAGGACCAGACAGACAGACAGGTTAGAGTCACAATGGCCCTGGAGGAGGACCAGACAGACAGGTTAGAGTCACAATGGTCCTGGAGGAGGACCAGACAGACAGGTTAGAGTCACAATGGTCCTGGAGGAGGACCAGACAGACAGACAGACAGGTTAGAGTCACAATGGCCCTGGAGGAGGACCAGACAGACAGACAGACAGACAGGTTAGAGTCACAATGGTCCTGGAGGAGGACCAGACAGACAGACAGGTTAGAGTCACAATGGTCCTGGAGGAGGACCAGACAGACAGACAGGTTAGAGTCACAATGGCCCCGGAGGAGGACCAGACAGACAGACAGGTTAGAGTCACAATGGTCCTGGAGGAGGACCAGACAGACAGACAGGTTATAGTCGCCAATGGCCCTGGAGGAGGACCAGACAGACAGACAGACAGACAGGTTAGAGTCGCCAATGGCCCTGGAGGAGGACCAGACAGACAGACAGACAGACAGGTTAGAGTCACAATGGTCCTGGAGGAGGACCAGAAAGACAGACAGGTTAGAGTCACAATGGTCCTGGAGGATGACCAGACAGACAGACAGGTTAGAGTCACAATGGTCCTGGAGGAGGACCAGACAGACAGACAGGTTAGAGTCACAATGGTCCTGGAGGAGGACCAGACAGACAGAGAGGTTAGAGTCACAATGGTCCTGGAGGAGGACCAGACAGACAGACAGGTTAGAGTCACCAATGGTCCTGGAGGAGGACCAGAAAGACAGACAGACAGGTTAGAGTCACAATGGTCCTGGAGGAGGACCAGACAGACAGACAGGTTAGAGTCACAATGGCACTGGAGGAGGACCAGACAGACAGACAGACAGGTTAGAGTCACAATGGCCCTGGAGGAGGACCAGACAGACAGACAGGTTAGAGTCACAATGGTCCTGGAGGAGGACCAGACAGACAGACAGGTTAGAGTCACAATGGTCCTGGAGGAGGACCAGAAAGACAGACAGGTTAGAGTCACAATGGCACTGGAGGAGGACCAGACAGACAGACAGACAGACAGACAGGTTAGAGTCACAATAGCCCTGGAGGAGGACCAGAAAGACAGACAGGTTAGAGTCACAATGGCACTGGAGGAGGACCAGACAGACAGACAGACAGACAGGTTAGAGTCACAATAGCCCTGGAGGAGGACCAGACAGACAGACAGGTTAGAGTCACAATGGTCCTGGAGGAGGACCAGACAGACAGACAGGTTAGAGTCACAATGGTCCTGGATGAGGACCAGACAGACAGACAGGTTAGAGTCACAATGGCCCTGGAGGAGGACCAGACAGACAGACAGGTTAGAGTCACAATGGCCATGGAGGAGGACCAGACAGACAGGTTAGAGTCGCCAATGGCCCTGGAGGAGGACCAGACAGACAGACAGACAGACAGACAGGTTAGAGTCACAATGGTCCTGGAGGAGGACCAGACAGACAGACAGACAGACAGAGAGACAGGTTAGAGTCACAATGGTCCTGGAGGAGGACCAGACAGACAGACAGACAGACAGACAGACAGACAGACAGACAGGTTAGAGTCACAACGGCCCTGGAGGAGGACCAGACAGTACAGTTTTATTAGACCAGTAGACCTACAGTAAGAGATCTGTTTAATAAAGAGTCATACTGTACTGTACCTTCCAGTCTACATCCTCCCAGCCAATCAGACCTGTTTATAATAATGAACCATCCTACTGTACTGTACCTTCCAGTCTACATCCTCCCAGCCAATCAGACCTGTTTATAATAATGAACCATCCTACTGTACTGTACCATCCAGTCTACATCCTCCCAGCCAATCAGGTCTGTTTATAATAATGAACCATCCTACTGTACTGTACCATCCAGTCTACATCCTCCCAGCCAATCAGGTCTGTTTATAATAATGAACCATCCTACTGTACTGTAACTTCCAGTCTACATCCTCCCAGCCAATCAGATCTGTTTATAATAATGAACCATCCTACTGTATTGTACCATCCAGTCTACATCCTCCCAGCCAATCAGATCTGTTTATAATAATGAACCATCCTACTGTACTGTACCTTCCAGTCTACATCCTCCCAGCCAATCAGGTCTGTTTATAATAATGAACCATCCTACTGTACTGTACCTTCCAGTCTACATCCTCCCAGCCAATCAGGTCTGTTTATAATAATGAACCATCCTACTGTACTGTACCATCCAGTCTACATCCTCCCAGCCAATCAGGTCTGTTTATAATAATGAACCATCCTACTGTACTGTAACTTCCAGTCTACATCCTCCCAGCCAATCAGATCTGTTTATAATAATGAACCATCCTACTGTATTGTACCATCCAGTCTACATCCTCCCAGCCAATCAGATCTGTTTATAATAATGAACCATCCTACTGTACTGTACCTTCCAGTCTACATCCTCCCAGCCAATCAGGTCTGTTTATAATAATGAACCATCCTACTGTACTGTACCTTCCAGTCTACATCCTCCCAGCCAATCAGGTCTGTTTATAATAATGAACCATCCTACTGTACTGTACCATCCAGTCTACATCCTCCCAGCCAATCAGGTCTGTTTATAATAATGAACCATCCTACTGTACTGTACCTTCCAGTCTACATCCTCCCAGCCAATCAGATCTGTTTTGCTGCAGGAAGTCTGGAAGACAAAAGCAAGCGATCACTAACTCTCACTGACACACACACATTTCTGTCTTACGTGCTGTACGCTGGGGGTGCTGGTGTGTGTGTGTGTGTGTGTCTTACGTGCTGTACGTTGGGGGTGCTGGTGTGTGTGTGTGTGTGTGTCTTACGTGCTGTACGTTGGGGGTGCTGGTGTGTGTGTGTGTCTTACGTGCTGTACGTTGGGGGTGCTGGTGTGTGTGTGTGTCTTACGTGCTGAACGTTGGGGGTGCTAGTGTGTGTGTGTGTGTGTGTGTGTGTGTCTTACATGCTGTACGTTGGGGGTGCTAGTGTGTGTGTGTGTGTGTGTGTGTGTGTGTGTGTGTGTGTCTTACGTGCTATACGTTGGGGGTGCTAGTGTGTGTGTGTGTGTGTGTGTGTGTGTCTTACGTGCTGTACGTTGGGGGTGCTGAAGCTCCTTCTGATGTTTCTCCCTTTAACAGACAGAGCTTCCTTCACCGTCACCGCCTGATGACATCAATCAAACAAACTTTATTGTCCCCAGAGAGAAATGTGGTTGGCAGTGATCCATTTAGATACCTCCTTTACACAAACCACACAGGATTCACACATCTAAACTCATGGACGAAAAGAACATCATTTACCATATGTAACAGCAAGAGCCAGTACCATTCAACAGCGTGAAATGTGTGTGAAGTGTAGTGTGTGTGTGTGTGTGTGTGAAGCGTGTGTGTGTGAAGTGTGTGTGAGGTGTGTGTGAGGTGTGTATGTGTGAAGTGTGTGTGAAGTGTGTGTGTGAGAGGTACCTGTCGGAGTCTCTCCAGGCTCAGTATATTCTCCACCTCCAGAAGTCCTCTGGTGTATTGCTCTATGTAGGTCTGTCCACCCTGACTCTCCTCACCGTCTCCCCTCGCTGCTATGAGGGCCAGAGTCTCTCTCTCCTCAGGCTCCTCAGACGCCTGGACACAACATTATTACATTACAACACAATATTATTATACTACAACACAATATTATTATACTACAATACAACACAATATTATTATACTACAATACAACACAATATTATTATACTACAATACAACACAACATTATTATACTACAATACAACACAACATTATTATACTACAATACAACACAATATTATTATACTACAATACAACACAATATTATTATACTACAATACAACACAACATTATTATACTACAATACAACACAATATTATTATACTACAATACAACACAATATTATTATACTACAATACAACACAACATTATTATACTACAATACAACACAACATTATTATACTACAATACAACACAACATTATTATACTACAATACAACACAATATTATTATACTACAATACAACACAATATTATATACTACAATACAACACAACATTATTATACTACAATACAACACAACATTATTATACTACAATACAACACAATATTATTATACTACAATACAACACAATATTATTATACTACAATACAACACAACATTATTATACTACAATACAACACAATATTATTATACTACAATACAACACAATATTATTATACTACAATACAACACAACATTATTATACTACAATACAACACAACATTATTATACTACAATACAACACAATATTATTATACTACAATACAACACAATATTATTATACTACAATACAACACAACATTATTATACTACAATACAACACAATATTATTATACTACAATACAACACAACATTATTATACTACAATACAACACAACATTATTATACTACAATACAACACAATATTATTATACTACAATACAACACAATATTATTATACTACAATACAACACAATATTATTATACTACAATACAACACAATATTATTATACTACAATACAACACAATTTTATTATACTACAATACAACACAACATTATTATACTACAATACAACACAATATTATTATACTACAATACAACACAATATTATTATACTACAATACAACATTATTATACTACAATACAACATTATTATACTACAATACAACACAACATTATTATACTACAATACAACACAACATTATTATACTACAATACAACACAATATTATTATACTACATTACAACACAATATTATTATACTACAATACAACACAACATTATTATACTACAATGCAACACAATATTATTATACTACAATACAACACAATATTATTATACTACAATAAAACACAACATTATTATACTACAATACAACACAATATTATTATTATACTACAATACAACAATATTATTATACTACAACACAATATTATTATACTACAATACAACACAAAATTATTATACTACAAGAGAGTTAACCAAACTGTGTCCTAGGGTGGTGTAGAGGTCTATGAGAGTTAACCAAACTGTGTCCTAGGGTGGTACAGCTGTCTATGAGAGTTAACCAAACTGTGTCCTAGGGTGGTACAGCTGTCTATGAGAGTTAACCAAACTGTGTCCTAGGGTGGTGTAGAGGTCTATGAGAGTTAACCAAACTGTGTCCTAGGGTGGTGTAGAGGTCTATGCGAGTTAACCAAACTGTGTCCTAGGGTGGTGTAGAGGTCTAAGAGAGTTACCCAAACTGTGTCCTAGGGTGGTACAGCTGTCTATGAGAGTTAACCAAACTGTGTCCTAGGGTGGTACAGCTGTCTATGAGAGTTAACCAAACTGTGTCCTAGGGTGGTGTAGAGGTCTATGAGAGTTAGCCAAACTGTGTCCTAGGGTGGTGTAGAGGTCTATGAGAGTTAACCAAACTGTGTCCTAGGGTGGTACAGCTGTCTATGAGAGTTAACCAAACTGTGTCCTAGGGTGGTGTAGAGGTCTATGAGAGTTAACCAAACTGTGTCCTAGGGTGGTACAGCTGTCTATGAGAGTTAACCAAACTGTGTCCTAGGGTGGTGTAGAGGTCTAAGAGAGTTAACCAAACTGTGTCCTAGGGTGGTACAGCTGTCTATGAGAGTTAACCAAACTGTGTCCTAGGGTGGTACAGCTGTCTAAGAGAGTTAACCAAACTGTGTCCTAGGGTGGTGTAGAGGTCTATGAGAGTTAACCAAACTGTGTCCTAGGGTGGTATAGCTGTCTATGAGAGGTAACCAAACTGTGTCCTAGGGTGGTGTAGAGGACTATGAGAGTTAACCAAACTGTGTCCTAGGGTGGTACAGCTGTCTATGAGAGTTAACCAAACTGTGTCCTAGGGTGGTGTAGAGGTCTAAGAGAGTTAACCAAACTGTGTCCTAGGGTGGTACAGCTGTCTATGAGAGTTAACCAAACTGTGTCCTAGGGTGGTACAGCTGTCTATGAGAGTTAACCAAACTGTGTCCTAGGGTGGTACAGCTGTCTATGAGAGTTAACCAAACTGTGTCCTAGGGTGGTGTAGAGGTCTATGAGAGTTAACCAAACTGTGTCCTAGGGTGGTACAGCTGTCTATGAGAGTTAACCAAACTGTGTCCTAGGGTGGTACAGCTGTCTAATAGAGTTAACCAAACTGTGTCCTAGGGTGGTACAGCTGTCTAAGAGAGTTAACCAAACTGTGTCCTAGGGTGGTGTAGAGGTTTATGAGAGTTAACCAAACTGTGTCCTAGGGTGGTGTAGAGGTCTATGAGAGTTAACCAAACTGTGTCCTAGGGTGGTGTAGAGGTCTATGCGAGTTAACCAAACTGTGTCCTAGGGTGGTGTAGAGGTCTAAGAGAGTTACCCAAACTGTGTCCTAGGGTGGTACAGCTGTCTATGAGAGTTAACCAAACTGTGTCCTAGGGTGGTACAGCTGTCTATGAGAGTTAACCAAACTGTGTCCTAGGGTGGTGTAGAGGTCTATGAGAGTTAGCCAAACTGTGTCCTAGGGTGGTGTAGAGGTCTATGAGAGTTAACCAAACTGTGTCCTAGGGTGGTACAGCTGTCTATGAGAGTTAACCAAACTGTGTCCTAGGGTGGTGTAGAGGTCTATGAGAGTTAACCAAACTGTGTCCTAGGGTGGTACAGCTGTCTATGAGAGTTAACCAAACTGTGTCCTAGGGTGGTACAGCTGTCTATGAGAGTTAACCAAACTGTGTCCTAGGGTGGTACAGCTGTCTATGAGAGTTAACCAAACTGTGTCCTAGGGTGGTGTAGAGGTCTAAGAGAGTTAACCAAACTGTGTCCTAGGGTGGTGTAGAGGTCTAAGAGAGTTAACCAAACTGTGTCCTAGGGTGGTACAGCTGTCTAAGAGAGTTAACCAAACTGTGTCCTAGGGTGGTACAGCTGTCTATGAGAGTTAACCAAACTGTGTCCTAGGGTGGTACAGCTGTCTATGAGAGTTAACCAAACTGTGTCCTAGGGTGGTGTAGAGGTCTATGAGAGTTAACCAAACTGTGTCCTAGGGTGGTACAGCTGTCTAAGAGAGTTAACCAAACTGTGTCCTAGGGTGGTACAGCTGTCTAAGAGAGTTAACCAAACTGTGTCCTAGGGTGGTGTAGAGGTCTATGAGAGTTAACCAAACTGTGTCCTAGGGTGGTGTAGAGGTCTATGAGAGTTAACCAAACTGTGTCCTAGGGTGGTGTAGAGGTCTATGAGAGTTAACCAAACTGTGTCCTAGGGTGGTGTAGAGGTCTAAGAGAGTTACCCAAACTGTGTCCTAGGGTGGTACAGCTGTCTATGAGAGTTAACCAAACTGTGTCCTAGGGTGGTACAGCTGTCTATGAGTTAACCAAACTGTGTCCTAGGGTGGTGTAGAGGTCTATGAGAGTTAACCAAACTGTGTCCTAGGGTGGTACAGCTGTCTAAGAGAGTTAACCAAACTGTGTCCTAGGGTGGTGTAGAGGTCTATGAGAGTTAACCAAACTGTGTCCTAGGGTGGTATAGCTGTCTATGAGAGTTAACCAAACTGTGTCCTAGGGTGGTACAGCTGTCTATGAGAGTTAACCAAACTGTGTCCTAGGGTGGTGTAGAGGTCTATGAGAGTTAACCAAACTGTGTCCTAGGGTGGTGTAGAGGTCTATGAGAGTTAACCAAACTGTGTCCTAGGGTGGTACAGCTGTCTATGAGAGTTAACCAAACTGTGTCCTAGGGTGGTGTAGAGGTCTATGAGAGTTAACCAAACTGTGTCCTAGGGTGGTGTAGAGGTCTATGAGAGTTAACCAAACTGTGTCCTAGGGTGGTACAGCTGTCTATGAGAGTTAACCAAACTGTGTCCTAGGGTGGTACAGCTGTCTATGAGAGTTAACCAAACTGTGTCCTAGGGTGGTACAGCTGTCTATGAGAGTTAACCAAACTGTGTCCTAGGGTGGTATAGCTGTCTATGAGAGTTAACCAAACTGTGTCCTAGGGTGGTGTAGAGGTCTATGAGAGTTAACCAAACTGTGTCCTAGGGTGGTATAGCTGTCTATGAGAGTTAACCAAACTGTGTCCTAGGGTGGTGTAGAGGTCTATGAGAGTTAACCAAACTGTGTCCTAGGGTGGTACAGCTGTCTATGAGAGTTAACCAAACTGTGTCCAAGGGTGGTACAGCTGTCTAAGAGAGTTAACAATGTAGGCATGTTATTTTCTACTCCCTGTATATAGCCATGTTATTTTCTACTCCCTGTATATAGCCATGTTATTTTCTACTCCCTGTATATAGATAGCCATGTTATTTCTACTTCCTGTATATAGCCATGTTATTTTCTACTCCCTGTATATAGATAGCCATGTTATTTTCTACTCCCTGTATATAAATAGCCATGTTATTTTCTACTCTCTGTATATAGCCATGTTATTTCTACTCCCTGTATATAGATAGCCATGTTATTTTCTACTTCCTGTATATAGATAGCCATGTTATTTTCTACTTCCTGTATATAGCCATGTTATTTTCTACTCCCTGTATATAGATAGCCATGTTATTTTCTACTCCCTGTATATAGCCATGTTATTTTCTACTTCCTGTATATAGCCATGTTATTTTCTACTTCCTGTATATAGCCATGTTATTTTCTACTTCCTGTATATAGATAGCCATGTTATTTTCTACTTCCTGTATATAGGCATGTTATTTTCTACTTCCTGTATATAGATAGCCATGTTATTTTCTACTTCCTGTATATAGCCATGTTATTTTCTACTTCCTGTATATAGCCATGTTATTTTACTTGTTATTCACTGTCACAATTTTTTATTTTATCTTTTAACTGTGCATTGGTGGAAAAGGACCCGTACGAAAGCATTTCACCGTTAGTCTACACCTGTTGTCTACCAAGCATGTGACACATAACCTTTGATTTGATATAAAATATAACCTGTCTAATGAAATAAACCTAAAACATGTGAGAAGGGGGACTCCCTCACTCCTTAAAAAAATGAATCAACAATACTTTTATTGTACCATTATCTCTGGATACCAAAAATGAAATAAAAATAGTTTCTAACTTTATTTGGATACTAGTCCCCTGCAGATAGTTTAGACTAGTTATTGTTGGTATACTATATTTAACACAGTGACACTGACATCACACAGTAACAGTGAAGCTGTTTACCTTTGGTATATTAGACAGGATCTCATAGGTGACTCCACAGGAGTACAGTGTGTTCTTCAAGGACATCCTTCTCTTCAGACTCTGGGTGAAGCTCTACGGCAGAGAAAAACAACATGGTGGATCATTACTGAGTACAGTGTGTTCTTCAAGGACATCCTTCTCTTCAGACTCTGGGTGAAGCTCTACGGCAGAGAAAAACAACATGGTGGATCAGTACTGAGTACAGTGTGTTCTTCAAGGACATCCTTCTCTTCAGACTCTGGGTGAAGCTCTACGGCAGAGAAAAACAACATGGTGGATCAGTACTGAGTACACTACATCACAGACATGGAATAAAAAAAGACTATATTTTAAGGCTTCCTCATGAAAGCCTACCTGTTCTGCACATTGAGTAACAGGCTGCCAGACAGAGAGAGTTACAGGGCCGGATTCCTGGACAGAGGTGAAACCCAGTCCTAGCAGGCCTGTTAGTCCAGGACTAGGCTTAATCTGGGTCGGGGAAACCGGGCTTTAATGTTTCTCTAATCTAATCTAATTATGTGCTGTCAGCCATGTCAGTAGTCACCAGGCCGGTCAGGGCTGTTTGTTGTAGATGTTGACAGATGTTTGTCTGTCTGTCAGTCTGTGTGTGTGTGTGTCTGTCAGTCTATATGTGTGTCAGTGTGTGTGTGTGTGTGTGTCTCCAGTCCAGTCAGTGCAGACCTGTTTGTTGTAGATGTTGACAGAGATCCTCTTGCGGACCACCAGTTCCATGGAGGCAGGATGGCTGAGCTGCACCGTGGATTTAACGATCACGTAGATACGCTCGTTGGGTGACGTCACGCGGTTCAGGTGCACAGAGTCGTGGATGGATGAGTCCCAGGAGCACACCGCTGACACCTAGTGGCAGGAGGACAGATGACAGGAGGTATTTACCTGCTACACTGCACCCTGGAAAACACTCACAACTATTATTCTTAGGGTTGCAAAATTCCGGTAAGTTTCCCAAAATTATTCTCAGGTTTTCACAAAATCCTGATTGGAGGACTTCCGGGATTCCTGCATATTTCCTCCTGATTTCGGGAATCTTCCAACTGGGATTTCTGGAAAACGGGAAGTGGCCAGTGGACGCGCGCATGCACACACACACACCCTCTCTCTTGTACAGCTAACCTTGTGGGGACACACAATTCAGTCTAATTCAAAATCAAATTTTCCCTAACCCCTGACCCTAACCCTAACCTTAACCCTAAACCTAACCCTAGCTCCTAACCCTAAACCTAACCCTAGCTCCTAACTCTAAACCGAACCCTAGCTCCTAACCCTAGCTCCTAACCTTAACGTAACCTTAACCCTAAACCTAACCACAGCTCCTAACCCTAACCCTAGTTCCTAACCCTAAACCCTAACCCTAAACCTAGGTCCTAACCCTCATTCCTAAACCTAACTCTAGCTCCTAACCCTAGTTCCTAAACCTAACCCTTGCTCCTAACCCTAGCTCCTAACCCTAGCTCCTAACCCTAGCTCCTAACCCTAACCCTAGCTCCTAACTCTAAACCTAACCCTAGCTCCTAACCCTAAACCTAACACTAGCTCCTAACTCTAAACCTAACACTAGCTCCTAACCCTAGCTCCTAACCCTAAACCTAACCCTAGCTCCTAACTCTAAACCTAACCCTAGCTCCTGACTCTAAACCTAACCCTAGCTCCTAACTCTAAATCTAACCCTAGGTCCTAACTCTAAACCTAACCCTAGCTCCTAACCCTAGCTCCTAACTCTAAACCTAACCCTAGCTCCTAACCCTAGCTCCTAACCCTAGCTCCTAACTCTAAACCTAACCCTAGCTCCTAACCCTAGCTCCTAACTCTAAACCTAACCCTAGCTCCTAAACCTAACCCTAGCTCCTAACTCTAAACCTAACACTAGCTCCTAACCCTAGCTCCTAACCCTAACCCTAGCTCCTAACTCTAAACCTAACCCAATGCTCCTAACCCTAAACCTAACACTAGCTCCTAACTCTAAACCTAACCCTAGCTCCTAACCCTAGCTCCTAACTCTAAACCTAACCCTAGCTCCTAACCCTAGCTCCTAACTCTAAACCTAACCCTAGCTCCTAACTCTAAACCTAACCCTAGCTCCTAACTCTAAACCTAACCCTAGCTCCTAACTCTAAACCTAACACTAGCTCCTAACCCTAGCTCCTAACCCTAGCTCCTAACCCTAAACCTAACCCTAGCTCCTAACTCTAAACCTAACCCAAGCTCCTAACCCTAGCTCCTAACTCTAAACCTAACCCTAAACCTAGCTCCTAACCCTAGCTCCTAACCCTAGCTCCTAACTCTAAACCTAACCCTAGCTCCTAACCCTAGCTCCTAACTCTAAACCTAACCCTAGCTCCTAACTCTAAACCTAACCCTAGCTCCTAACCCTAGCTCCTAACCCTAAACCTAACCCTAGCTCCTAACCCTAGCTTTTAACCCTTAACGTAACCTTAACCCTAAACCCCCTAGTAACCTCGTGGGGACCAACAAAATGTCCCCAGTTGGTCAATTTTCTTTTGGTCCCCACAATATTTTTTTGTGGGACTTCTGGTCCCCACAAGAATAGTTAAACACGTCCACACACAGACATACACAGACCTACACACACACAGTACTCTACCTCGTCATCACTGTGTCTGATGATTGGCAGGTAGAAGAACTGGCTGCCGTGCTCTTTGGGTAGGATAGAGTTAACCCCGGCAGCGTTGGGTCCTGTTAACTGTTGATTCACTGTCAGGTTGTCTGCTGTAGAGATACAGTCTGATGTTAGAGGTTAGGTCCTGTTAACTGTTGATTCACTGTCAGGTTGTCTGCTGTAGAGGTACAGTCTGATGTCAGAGGTTAGGTCCTGTTAACTGTTGATTCACTGTCAGGTTGTCTGCTGTAGAGGTACAGTCTGATGTTAGAGGATAGGTCCTGTTAACTGTTGATTCACTGTCAGGTTGTCTGCTGTAGAGATACAGTCTGATGTTAGAGGTTAGGTCCTGTTAACTGTTGATTCACTGTCAGGTTGTCTGCTGTAGAGGTACAGTCTGATGTTAGAGGTTAGGTCCTGTTAACTGTTGATTCACTGTCAGGTTGTCTGCTGTAGAGGTGCAGTTGGACTATGATGGTTGTAATTCTTCAGTCCAGTGAGACATAAAGTGGTTCAGTGCCACTATTAAGGTGATTCCAGGCCTTACCATTCAGGTCCAGGAAGAGGACAGGGATGTGAGCTTCCATCCCAGCAGAGGGAGCCCTGCAACAGTGAAACAGTAGAACACAGAGTCAGATCACTTTAAACAGTACTACAGAGAGACAAACTCTAAGGTTGTGTAATGTAGAAAAGCAGACATCCATTCAGTGATTATTTGATTGTGTGTATTACAGAATGACCACCAGACTGACCAGTGAGCAGGAGCACCAGGTATGCCACTGCCAGGCGCAGGCACCAGTACAGCGTTCCTTTCCTCAGTCAGCCCTACCCACTGTTCCACCAGCCTGGCCTCTCTCTCCATGTCCTCTTCTGACTTCTCTAGAGAGACAGAGACAGAGAGAGAGACAGAGAGACAGAGACAGAGAGACAGAGACAGAGAGAGAGACAGAGAGACAGAGACAGAGAGAGAGACAGAGACAGAGAGAGAGACAGAGAGACAGAGAGAGAGACAGAGAGAGAGAGACAGAGAGACAGAGACAGAGAGAGAGAATGAGACAGAGAGAGACAGAGACAGAGAGGAGTGTGAGGACGAGGTGTGTAACAGAAACCAAGTCCCAAAAGGGAAAAACCTGCCCACTAAGAACGCTGAATAAGCTGAATGAAGACAGGACTGATACAGGTCCAGAGTACAGCTGTATAGTCCAGAACACTGAATAAGCTGAATGAAGACAGGACTGATACAGGTCCAGAGTAGAGCTGTATAGTCCAGAACGCTGAATAAGCTGAATAAAGACAGGACTGATACAGGTCCAGAGTAGAGCTGTATAGTCCAGAACGCTGAATAAAGACAGGACTGATACAGGTCCAGAGTAGAGCTGTATAGTCCAGAACGCTGAATAAGCTGAATGAAGACAGGACTGATACAGGTCCAGAGTAGAGCTGTATAGTCCAGAACGCTGAATAAAGACAGGACTGATACAGGTCCAGAGTAGAGCTGTATAGTCCAGAACGCTGAATAAAGACAGGACTGATACAGGTCCAGAGTAGAGCTGTATAGTCCAGAACGCTGAATGAAGACAGGACTGATACAGGTCCAGAGTAGAGCTGTATAGTCCAGAACGCTGAATAAGCTGAATAAAGACAGGACTGATACAGGTCCAGAGTAGAGCTGTATAGTCCAGAACGCTGAATGAAGACAGGACTGATACAGGTCCAGAGTAGAGCTGTATAGTCCAGAACGCTGAATAAAGACAGGACTGATACAGGTCCAGAGTAGAGCTGTATAGTCCAGAACACTGAATAAGCTGAATGAAGACAGGACTGATACAGGTCCAGAGTAGAGCTGTATAGTCCAGAACGCTGAATAAAGACAGGACTGATACAGGTCCAGAGTAGAGCTGTATAGTCCAGAACGCTGAATAAAGACAGGACTGATACAGGTCCAGAGTACAGCTGTATAGTCCAGAACGCTGAATACGCTGAATAAAGACAGGACTGATACAGGTCCAGAGTAGAGCTGTATAGTCCAGAACGCTGAATAAAGACAGGACTGATACAGGTCCAGAGTAGAGCTGTATAGTCCAGAACGCTGAATAAAGACAGGACTGATACAGGTCCAGAGTAGAGCTGTATAGTCCAGAACACTGAATAAGCTGAATAAAGACAGGACTGATACAGGTCCAGAGTAGAGCTGTATAGTCCAGAACGCTGAATGAAGACAGGACTGATACAGGTCCAGAGTAGAGCTGTATAGTCCAGAACGCTGAATAAAGACAGGACTGATACAGGTCCAGAGTAGAGCTGTATAGTCCAGAACGCTGAATAAAGACAGGACTGATACAGGTCCAGAGTAGAGCTGTATAGTCCAGAACGCTGAATAAGCTGAATAAAGACAGGACTGATACAGGTCCAGAGTAGAGCTGTATAGTCCAGAACGCTGAATAAAGACAAGGACTGATACAGGTCCAGAAGTAGAGCTGTATAGTCCAGAACACTGAATAAAGACAGGACTGATACAGGTCCAGAGTAGAGCTGTATAGTCCAGAACGCTGAATAAGCTGAATAAAGACAGGACTGATACAGGTCCAGAGTAGAGCTGTATAGTCCAGAACCTGAATAAGCTGAATGAAGACAGGACTGATACAGGTCCAGAGTAGAGCTGTATAGTCCAGAACGCTGAACGAAGACAGGACTGATACAGGTCCAGAGTAGAGCTTAATAGGTCCAGAACGCTGAATAAAGCTGAATAAAGACAGGACTGATACAGGTCCAGAGTAGAGCTGTATAGTCCAGAACGCTGAATAAGCTGAATGAAGACAGGACTGATACAGGTCCAGAGTAGAGCTGTATAGTCCAGAACGCTGAATAAAGACAGGACGGATACAGGTCCAGAGTAGAGCTGTATAGTCCAGAACGCTGAAGGAAGACAGGACTGATACAGGTCCAGAGTAGAGCTGTATAGTCCAGAACGCTGAATAAAGACGGACTGATACAGGTCCAGAGTAGAGCTGTATAGTCCAGAACGCTGAATAAAGACAGGACTGATACAGTCCATAGTAGAGCTGTATAGTCCAGAACGCTGAATAAAGACAGGACTGATACAGGTCCAGAGTAGAGCTGTATAGTCCAGAACGCTGAATAAGCTGAATAAAGACAGGACTGATACAGGTCCAGAGTAGAGCTGTATAGTCCAGAACGCTGAATAAAGACAGGACTGATACAGGTCCAGAGTAGAGCTGTATAGTCCAGAACACTGAATAAAGACAGGACTGATACAGGTCCAGAGTAGAGCTGTATAGTCCAGAACGCTGAATAAGCTGAATAAAGACAGGACTGATACAGGTCCAGAGTAGAGCTGTATAGTCCAGAACGCTGAATAAGCTGAATGAAGACAGGACTGATACAGGTCCAGAGTAGAGCTGTATAGTCCAGAACGCTGAACGAAGACAGGACTGATACAGGTCCAGAGTAGAGCTGTATAGTCCAGAACGCTGAATAAGCTGAATAAAGACAGGACTGATACAGGTCCAGAGTAGAGCTGTATAGTCCAGAACGCTGAATAAGCTGAATGAAGACAGGACTGATACAGGTCCAGAGTAGAGCTGTATAGTCCAGAACGCTGAATAAAGACAGGACTGATACAGGTCCAGAGTAGAGCTGTATAGTCCAGAACGCTGAATGAAGACAGGACTGATACAGGTCCAGAGTAGAGCTGTATAGTCCAGAACGCTGAATAAAGACAGGACTGATACAGGTCCAGAGTAGAGCTGTATAGTCCAGAACGCTGAATAAAGACAGGACTGATACAGGTCCAGAGTAGAGCTGTATAGTCCAGAACGCTGAATGAAGACAGGACTGATACAGGTCCAGAGTAGAGCTGTATAGTCCAGAACGCTGAATAAGCTGAATAAAGACAGGACTGATACAGGTCCAGAGTAGAGCTGTATAGTCCAGAACGCTGAATAAAGACAGGACTGATACAGGTCCAGAGTAGAGCTGTATAGTCCAGAACGCTGAATAAAGACAGGACTGATACAGGTCCAGAGTAGAGCTGTATAGTCCAGAACGCTGAATAAGCTGAATAAGACAGGACTGATACAGGTCCAGAGTAGAGCTGTATAGTCCAGAACGCTGAATAAGCTGAATAAAGACAGGACTGATACAGGTCCAGAGTAGAGCTGTATAGTCCCAGAACGCTGAATAAGCTGAATGAAGACAGGACTGATACAGGTCCAGCGTAGAGCTGTATAGTCCAGAACGCTGAATAAAGACAGGACTGATACAGGTCCAGAGTAGAGCTGTATAGTCCAGAACGCTGAATAAAGACAGGACTGATACAGGTCCAGAGTAGAGCTGTATAGTCCAGAACGCTGAATAAGCTGAATGAAGACAGGACTGATACAGGTCCAGAGTAGAGCTGTATAGTCCAGAACGCTGAATAAAGACAGGACTGATACAGGTCCAGAGTAGAGCTGTATAGTCCAGAACGCTGAATAAAGACAGGACTGATACAGGTCCAGAGTAGAGCTGTATAGTCCAGAACGCTGAATAAGCTGAATGAAGACAGGACTGATACAGGTCCAGAGTAGAGCTGTATAGTCCAGAACGCTGAATAAAGACAGGACTGATACAGGTCCAGAGTAGAGCTGTATAGTCCAGAACGCTGAATAAAGACAGGACTGTTACAGGTCCAGAGTAGAGCTGTATAGTCCAGAACGCTGAATAAAGACAGGACTGTTACAGGTCCAGAGTAGAGCTGTATAGTCCAGAACGCTGAATAAAGACAGGACTGATACAGGTCCAGAGCTGTATAGTCCAGAACGCTGAATAAGCTGAATGAAGACAGGACTGATACAGGTCCAGAGTAGAGCTGTATAGTCCAGAACGCTGAATAAAGACAGGACTGATACAGGTCCAGAGTAGAGCTGTATAGTCCAGAACGCTGAATAAGACAGGGCTGATACAGGTCCAGAGTAGAGCTGTATAGTCCAGAACGCTGAATAAAGACAGGACTGATACAGGTCCAGAGTAGAGCTGTATAGTCCAGAACGCTGAATAAGCTGAATGAAGACAGGACTGATACAGGTCCAGAGTAGAGCTGTATAGTCCAGAACGCTGAATAAGCTGAATGAAGACAGGACTGATACAGGTCCAGAGTAGAGCTGTATAGTCCAGAACACTGAATAAAGACAGGACTGATACAGGTCCAGAGTAGAGCTGTATAGTCCAGAACGCTGAATTAGCTGAATGAAGACAGGACTGATACAGGTCCAGAGTAGAGCTGTATAGTCCAGAACGCTGAATGAAGACAGGACTGATACAGGTCCAGAGTAGAGCTGTATAGTCCAGAACGCTGAATAAAGACAGGACTGATACAGGTCCAGAGTAGAGCTGTATAGTCCAGAACACTGAATAAGCTGAATGAAGACAGGACTGATACAGGTCCAGAGTAGAGCTGTATAGTCCAGAACACTGAATAAGCTGAATAAAGACAGGACTGATACAGGTCCAGAGTAGAGCTGTATAGTCCAGAACGCTGAATAAAGACAGGACTGATACAGGTCCAGAGTAGAGCTGTATAGTCCAGAACGCTGAATAAAGACAGGACTGATACAGGTCCAGAGTAGAGCTGTATAGTCCAGAACGCTGAATAAAGACAGGACTGATACAGGTCCAGAGTAGAGCTGTATAGTCCAGAACGCTGAATAAGCTGAATGAAGACAGGACTGATACAGGTCCAGAGTAGAGCTGTATAGTCCAGAACACTGAATAAGCTGAATGAAGACAGGACTGATACAGGTCCAGAGTAGAGCTGTATAGTCCAGAACGCTGAATTAGCTGAATGAAGACAGGACTGATACAGGTCCAGAGTAGAGCTGTATAGTCCAGAACACTGAATAAGCTGAATAAAGACAGGACTGATACAGGTCCAGAGTAGAGCTGTATAGTCCAGAACGCTGAATAAGCTGAATAAAGACAGGACTGATACAGGTCCAGAGTAGAGCTGTATAGTCCAGAACGCTGAATAAGCTGAATGAAGACAGGACTGATACAGGTCCAGAGTAGAGCTGTATAGTCCAGAACGCTGAATAAAGACAGGACTGATACAGGTCCAGAGTAGAGCTGTATAGTCCAGAACGCTGAATAAAGACAGGACTGATACAGGTCCAGAGTAGAGCTGTATAGTCCAGAACGCTGAATAAAGACAGGACTGATACAGGTCCAGAGTAGAGCTGTATAGTCCAGAACGCTGAATAAGCTGAATAAAGACAGGACTGATACAGGTCCAGAGTAGAGCTGTATAGTCCAGAACGCTGAATAAAGACAGGACTGATACAGGTCCAGAGTAGAGCTGTATAGTCCAGAACGCTGAATTAGCTGAATGAAGACAGGACTGATACAGGTCCAGAGTAGAGCTGTATAGTCCAGAACGCTGAATAAGCTGAATAAAGACAGGACTGATACAGGTCCAGAGTAGAGCTGTATAGTCCAGACCTGGGACCCACCCTGTTTGTTGATGATCTTGTTGATCTGCTCGTCCAGGTACTCTCGTCGTTTGATGAGGGCCTCAGACCAGCGGTCCCTCACACAGTTCAGGTCCTCCTCCTGCAGGCCAACAGAAGACATCATCAGTGTCAGCAGGACTCTGTCCAGTATCAGTAACAAAGCATTACCAGGGTCTGGTTCAGTGGTCTGTATCATTACAGGACCTTCAATGGCAGATTCCTACTTCCTTCCCCAGTAGACCCCACATCACCTCTGTGAGAAGACACAGTGGGAGGCCCTAGGAGCCTGGTCAAAATTAATCCTCTTTCTCAAAGTCTATTGAAAAAAAGTCCCAAACTCTATCAGGAAATGGAATGGCTCCCAGGCTCAGAGCCTTTAATGTACTGTTGGCTGATTAAAAGATGACATCACCATGATCAAACTACCCACCCAGCACCATAACAACCACACACATGCACACTCCACCCCCATTCCTGAGCTCAACTCCACTGTCATGCAAAATGAGTCATGCATGGATGCAGCAATGCGTTGGTTATGTGATTGTGGTACAACAAGTCTCCTGCAGCAGCTCTTGAGTGGCGGGTTGAGAAGCAGACAGGAAGGAAGTTAGTGTGTTGTTTTAACCTGAGGGGTGGTAGGACCGAGAGACAGACTAGAACACAGACAGACAGACACCAGGGCACTGTGGAGTGGGAGGAAAGAAACCCAGAATATGAGGGATCTATCTGGGCTGGGGTGATGCCTTAAAAACATTCTCCAATCATTTTCTTTGTTTGGGTGACATTATTTAGTTGGACCAGTGCCATCCGTGTCCAATATTGTGCTTGAAGGCAAGAGTTCTCCTCCAAAAGTGCACAACATTATCCAATCATGTTCCACTCTGTGAGGCCGGACCTAGGACCAGGAGTTTGTCCTGAACACTAGACCTGACTAGGGAAAACTACCCGCTACTCCTCTTGCCTCCTGTCTCCTACCCCTCTAGTCTCCTGTCTCCTACCCCCTACTCCTCTAGCCTCCTACTCCTCTAGTCTCCTGTCTCCTACCCCCTACTCCTCTAGCCTCCTGTCTCCTACTCCTCTAGCCTCCTGTCTCCTACCCCCTACTCCTCTAGCCTCCTGTCTCCTACACCTCTAGTCTCCTGTCTCCTACTCCCTACCCCTCTAGTCTCCTGTCTCCTACCCCCTACTCCTCTAGTCTCCTGTCTCCTACCCCTCTAGTCTCCTGTCTCCTACCCCTCTAGTCTCCTGTCTCCTACCCCCTACTCCTCTAGTCTCCTGTCTCCTACCCCTCTAGTCTCCTGTCTCCTACCCCCTACCCTCTAGTCTCCTGTCTCCTAAACCCTCTAGTCTCCTGTCTACTACCCCCTACTCCTCTAGTCTCCTGTCTCCTACCCCCTACTCCTCTAGTCTCCTGTCTCCTACTCCTCTACTCTCCTGTCTCCTACCCCTACTCCTCTAGCCTCCTGTCTCCTACCCCCTACTCCTCTAGTCTCCTGTCTCCTACCCCTCTAGTCTCCTGTCTCCTACCCCCTACCCCTCTAGTCTCCTGTCTCCTACTCCTCTAGTCTCCTGTCTCCTACCCCCTACTCCTCTACTCTCCTGTCTCCTACCCCTACTCCTCTAGTCTCCTGTCTCCTACCCCTCTAGTCTCCTGTCTCCTACCCCCCCTACTCCTCTAGTCTCCTGTCTCCTACCCCCTACTCCTCTAGTCTCCTGTCTCTTACCCCCTACTCCTCTAGTCTCCTGTCTCCTACCCCCTACTCCTCTAGTCTCCTGTCTCCTACCCCCTACTCCTCTAGTCTCCTGTCTCCTACCCCCTACTCCTCTAGGCCTCCTGTCTCCTACCCCTCTAGTCCTCTCTACTCCTCTAGTCCTCCTGTCTCCTACTTCCTCCTAGTCTCCTGTCCCCTACCCTCTAGCCTCCTGTCCTCCTACCCCTCTAGTCTCCTGTCTCCTACCCCCATACTCTCTAGCTCTCCTGTCTCCTACTCCTCTAGTCTCCTGTCTCCTAACTTCCTCTAGCCTCCTGTCTCCTACCACTAGTCTCCTGTCTCCTAACCCCATACTCCTCTAGCCTCCTGTCTCCTCCTAACCCTCTACTAGCCTCCTGTCTCCTACCCCCTACATACTCCTCTAGCCTCCTGTCTCCTACCCCTCTAGTCTCCTGTCTCCTACCCCCTACTCCTCTAGCCTCCTGTCTCCTACCCCCTACTCCTCTAGTCTCCTGTCTCCTACTCCTCTAGTCTCCTGTCTCCTACCCCCTACTCCTCTAGCCTCCTGTCTCCTACCCCTCTAGCCTCCTGTCTCCTACCCCCCTACTCCTCTAGCCTTCCTGTCTCCCTACCCCTCTAGTCCATCCGTGCCTCCTACCCCCTACTTCCTCTTAGCCTCCTGTCTCCTACCCCCTACTCCTCTAGTCTCCTGTCTCCTACTCCTCTAGCCTCCTGTCTCCTACCCCTCTAGCCTCCTGTCTCCTTCCCCTCTAGTCTCCTGTCTCCTACCCCTCTAGTCTCCTACCCCCTACTCCTCTAGCCTCCTGTCTCCTACCCCTCTAGTCTCCTACCCCCTACTCCTCTAGCCTCCTGTCTCCTACCCCTCTAGTCTCCTGTCTCCTACCCCCTACTCCCTAGCCTCCTGTCTCCTACCCCCTACTCCTCTAGCCTCCTGTCTCCTACTCCTCTAGCCTCCTGTCTCCTACCCCTCTAGTCTCCTGTCTCCTACCCCCTACTCCTCTAGCCTCCTGTCTCCTACCCCTCTAGCCTCCTGTCTCCTTCCCCTCTAGTCTCCTGTCTCCTACCCCTCTAGTCTCCTACCCCCTACTCCTCTAGCCTCCTGTCTCCTACCCCTCTAGTCCTCCACCCCCTACTCCCTCTGCCTGCCTCCTGTCTCCTACCCCTCTAGTCTCCTGTCTCCTACCCCCCCTACCTCCTCTAGCCTCCTGTCTCCTACCCCTCTCCTCCTGTCTCCTACCTCCCTAGCCTCCTGTCTCCTACCCCCTACTCCTCTAGCCTCCTGTCTCCTACCCCCTACTCCTCTAGTCTCCTGTCTCCTACCCCCTACTCCTCTAGCCTCCTGTCTCCTACCCCTCTAGTCTCCTGTCTCCTACTCCTCTAGTCTCCTGTCTCCTACCCCTCTAGCCTCCTGTCTCCTACCCCTCTAGCCTCCTGTCTCCTACCCCCTACTCCTCTAGCCTCCTGTCTCCTACTCCTCTAGCCTCCTGTCTCCTCCCCCCTACTCCTCTAGTCTCCTGTCTCCTACCCCCTACTCCTCTAGTCTCCTGTCTCCTACCCCCTACTCCTCTAGCCTCCTGTCTCCTACCCCTCTAGTCTCCTGTCTCCTACCCCTCTAGCCTCTTGTCTCCTACCCCCTACTCCTCTAGCCTCCTGTCTCCTACCCCTCTAGCCTCCTGTCTCCTACCCCCCTACTCCTCTAGCCTCCTGTCTCCTACCCCTCTAGTCTCCTGCCTCCTACCCCCTACTCCTCTAGCCTCCTGTCTCCTACCCCTCTAGCCTCCTGTCTCCTACCCCCTACTCCTCTAGCCTCCTGTCTCCTACCCCTCTAGCCTCCTGACTCCTACCCCCCTACTCCTCTAGCCTCCTGTCTCCTACCCCTCTACTCTCCTGTCTCCTACCCCTACCCCTCTAGTCTCCTACCCCCTACTCCTCTAGCCTCCCCCCTACTCCCCCCTACTCCTCTAGTCTCCTGTCTCCTACCCCCTACTCCTCTAGCCTCCTGTCTCCTACCCCTCTAGTCTCCTGTCTCCTACTCCTCTAGTCTCCTACCCCTTACTCCTCTAGTCTCCTACCCCCTCTAGTCTCCTGTCTCCTACCCCCTACTCCTCTAGCCTCCTGTCTCCTACCCCTCTAGTCTCCTGTCTCCTACCCCCTACTCCTCTAGTCCTCCTGTCTCCTACCCCTCTAGTCTCCTGTCTCCTACCCCCTACTCCTCTAGCCTCCTGTCTCCTACCCCCTACTCCTCTAGTCTCCTGTCTCCTACCCCTCTAGCCTCCTGTCTCCTACCCCCTACTCTAGTCTCCTGTCTCCTACTCCTCTAGTCTCCTGTCTCCTACCCCCTACTCCTCTAGTCTCCTGTCTCTTACCCCCTACTCCTCTAGTCTCCTGTCTCCTACCCCCTACTCCTCTAGTCTCCTGTCTCCTACCCCCTACTCCTCTAGCCTCCTGTCTCCTACCCCTCTAGTCTCCTACTCCTCTAGTCTCCTGTCTCCTACTCCTCTAGTCTCCTGTCCCGTACCCCTCTAGCCTCCTGTCTCCTACCCCTCTAGTCTCCTGTCTCCTACCCCCTACTCCTCTAGTCTCCTGTCTCCTACTCCTCTAGCCTCCTGTCTCCTACCCCTCTAGTCTCCTGTCTCCTAACCCCTACTCCTCTAGCCTCCTGTCTCCTACCCCTCTAGCCTCCTGTCTCCTACCCCCTACTCCTCTAGCCTCCTGTCTCCTACCCCTCTAGTCTCCTGTCTCCTACCCCCTACTCCTCTAGCCTCCTGTCTCCTACCCCTACTCCTCTAGTCTCCTGTCTCCCTACTCCTCTAGTCTCCTGTCTCCTACCCCCTACTCCTCTAGCCTCCTGTCTCCTACCCCTCTAGCCTCCTGTCTCCTACCCCCTACTCCTCTAGCCTCCTGTCTCCTACCCCTCTAGTCTCCTGCCTCCTACCCCCTACTCCTCTAGCCTCCTGTCTCCTACCCCCTACTCCTCTAGCCTCCTGTCTCCTACCCCTCTAGTCTCCTGTCTCCTACTCCTCTAGTCTCCTACCCCCTACTCCTCTAGTCTCCTACCCCTCTAGTCTCCTGTCTCCTACCCCCTACTCCTCTAGTCTCCTACCCCTCTAGCCTCCTGTCTCCTACCCCCTACTCCTCTAGTCTCCTACCCCTCTAGCCTCCTGTCTCCTACCCCCTACTCCTCTAGTCTCCTGTCTCCTACCCCCTACTCCTCTAGTCTCCTGTCTCCTACCCCCTCTAGCCTCCTGTCTCCTACCCCCTACTCCTCTAGCCTCCTGTCTCCTACCCCTCTAGTCTCCTGTCTCCTACCCCCTACTCCTCTAGTCTCCTTTCTCCTACCCCTCTAGTCTCCTACCCCTACTCCTCTAGCCTCCTGTCTCCTACCCCTCTAGTCTCCTGTCTCCTACCCCCTACTCCTCTAAGCCTCCTGTGCTCCTACCCCTCTACCTCCTGTCTCCTACCCCTCTCTACTTCATCCTAGTCCTCCCTGTCTCCTACTCCTCTAGCCTCCTGCTCCTCCCCCCTACTCCTCATAGTCTCCTGTCTCCTATAACCCCCTACCTCCCTCTAGTCTCCTGTCTCCTACCCCCTACTCCTCTAAGCCTTCCTGGCTCCTACCCCTCTAGTCTCCTGCCTCCTACCCCTCTAGCCTCCTGTCTCCTACCCCCTACTCCTCTAGCCTCCTGTCTCCTACCCCTCTAGTCTCCTGCCTCCTACCCCCTACTCCTCTAGCCTCCTGTCTCCTACCCCTCTAGCCTCCTGTCTCCTACCCCTCTAGTCTCCTGTCTCCTACCCCCTACTCCTCTAGTCTCCTGTCTCCTACTCCTCTAGCCTCCTGTCTCCTACCCCTCTAGTCTCTGTCTCCTAACCCCTACTCCTAGCCTCCTGTCTCCTACCCCTCTAGCTCCTGTCTCCTACCCCCTACTCCTAGCCTCCTTCTCCTACCCCTCTAGTCTCCTGTCTCCTACCCCCTACTCCTCTAGCCTCCTGTCTCCTACCCCCTACTCCTCTAGTCTCCTGTCCTACTCCTCTAGTCCCTGTCCTCCTACCCCCTACTCCTCTAGCCTCCTGTCTCCTACCCCTCTAGCCTCCTGTCTCCTACCCCCCTACCTCTAGCCTCCTGTCTCCTACCCTCTAGTCTCCTGCCTCCTACCCCTACTCTCTAGCCTCCTGTCTCCTACCCCCTACTCCTCAGCCTCCTGTCCTCCTACCCCTCTAGTCTCCTGTCTCCTACTCCCTAGTCTCCTACCCCCTACTCCTCTAGTCTCCTACTCCTCTAGTCTCCGTCTCCTACCCCCTACTCCTCTAGTCTCCTACCCCTCTAGCCCTCCTGTCTCCTACCCCTACTCCTCTAGTCTCCTACCCCTCTAGCCTCCTGTCTCCTACCCCCTACTCCCTCTAGTCTCCTGTCTCCTACCCCCTACTCCTCTAGTCTCCTGTCTCCTACCCCTCTAGTCTCCTGTCTCCTAACCCCCTACTCCTCTAGCCGTCCTGTCTCCTACCCCTCTAGTCTCCTGTCTCCTACCCCCTACTCCTCTAGTCTCCTGTCTCCTACCCCTCTAGTCTCCTACCCCCTACTCCTCTAGCCTCCTGTACTCCTACCCCTCTAGTCTCCTGTCTCCTACCCCCCTACTCCTCTAGCCTCCTGTCTCCTACCCCTCTAGCCTCCTGTCTCCTACCCCCTACTCCTCTAGCCTCCCTGTCTCCTACTCCTCTAGCCTCCTGTCTCCTCCCCCCTACTCCTCTAGTCTCCTGTCTCCTACCCCCTACTCCTCTAGTCTCCTGTCTCCTACCCCCTACTCCTCTAGCCTCCTGTCTCCTACCCCTCTAGTCTCCTGTCTCCTACCCCTCTAGCCTCCTGTCTCCTACCCCCTACTCCTCTAGCCTCCTGTCTCCTACCCCTCTAGCCTCCTGTCTCCTACCCCCTACCCCTCTAGTCTCCTACCCCCTACTCCTCTAGCCTCCCCCCTACTCCCCCCCTACTCCTCTAGTCTCCTGTCTCCTACCCCCTACTCCTCTAGCCTCCTGTCTCCTACCCCTCTAGACTCCTGTCTCCTACTCCTCTAGTCTCCTACCCCCTACTCCTCTAGTCTCCTCCTACCCCTCTAGTCTCCTGTCTCCTACCCCCTACTCCTCTAGTCTCCTACCCCTCTAGCCTCCTGTCTCCTACCCCCCTACTCCTCTAGTCTCCTACCCCTCTAGCCTCCTGTCTCCTACCCCCTACTCCTCTAGTCTCCTGTCTCCTACCCCCTACTCCTCTAGTCTCCTGTCTCCTACCCCTCTAGTCTCCTGTCTCCTACCCCCTACTCCTCTAGCCTCCTGTCTCCTACCCCTCTAGTCTCCTGTCTCCTACCCCCTACTCCTCTAGTCTCCTGTCTCCTACCCCTCTAGTCTCCTGTCTCCTACCCCCTACTCCTCTAGCCTCCTGTCTCCTACCCCCTACTCCTCTAGTCTCCTGTCTCCTACCCCTCTAGCCTCCTGTCTCCTACCCCTCTAGTCTCCTGTCTCCTACCCCCTACTCCTCTAGTCTCCTGTCTCCTACCCCTCTAGCCTCCTGTCTCCTACCCCCTACTCTAGTCTCCTGTCTCCTACTCCTCTAGTCTCCTGTCTCCTACCCCCTACTCCTCTAGTCTCCTGTCTCTTACTCCTCTAGTCTCCTGTCTCCTACCCCCTACCCCTCTAGTCTCCTGTCTCCTACCCCTCTAGTCTCCTGTCCCTACTCCTCTAGTCTCCTGTCTCCTACCCCTCTAGTCTCCTGTCTCCTACCCCTCTAGTCTCCTGTCTCCTACCCCTCTAGTCTCCTGTCCTCCTACCACCTCTAGTCTCCCCTAGTCTTCCTGTCCTCCTACCCCCGACTCCTCTAGTCCTCCTGTCTCCCTACCCCTACTCTCCTCTAGCCTCCTGTCTCCTACCCCCTACTCCTCTAGCCTCCTGTCCTCCTACTCCCGACCCCCTCTCCTCTAGTCTCCTCTGTCTCCTACCCCTCTAGTCCTCCTGTCTCCTACCCCCTACCCGCTAGCCTCCTGTCTCCGACAACCCTAACGCCCTCGCGTCTCCTGTCTCCTAACCCCTACTCCTCTAGGGCTCGCTGTCTCCTACCCCCCTACTCCTCATACGCCTCCTGTCCTCCGACCCCCCTACTTCCATGTAGTCTCCTGTCTCCTACACCCGCCTACTCCTGTTTCCACTATCATCACCACACTGACTCCCTAGTCATCCTACCACCCTACGCCTCTAGTCTCCTACCCCCTACTCCTGTTTCCTATCCCTACTCCTCTAGTCTCCTACCCCCCTACTCCTCTAGCCTCCTGTCTCCTACCCCCTACTCCTCTAGTCTCCTGTCTCCTACCCCCTACTCCTCTAGTCTCCTGTCTCCTACTCCTCTAGCCTCCTGTTTCCTATCCCCTACTCCTCTAGTCTCCTACCCCCTACTCCTCTAGTCTCCTACCCCCTACTCCTGTTTCCTATCTCCTACTCCTCTAGTCTCCTACCCCCTACTCCTCTAGCCTCCTGTCTCCTACCCCCTACTCCTCTAGTCTCCTGTCTCCTACCCCCTACTCCTCTAGCCTCCTGTCTCCTACCCCCTACTCCTGTAGTCTCCTGTCTCCTACCCCCTACTCCTGTTTCCTATCCCCTACTCCTCTAGTCTCCTACCCCCTACTCCTCTAGTCTCCTACCCCCTACTCCTGTTTCCTATCCCCTACTCCTCTAGTCTCCTACCCCCTACTCCTCTAGCCTCCTGTCTCCTACCCCCTACTCCTCTAGTCTCCTGTCTCCTACCCCCTACTCCTCTAGTCTCCTGTCTCCTACTCCTCTAGCCTCCTGTTTCCTATCCCCTACCCCTCTAGCCTCCTGTCTCCTGTCTCCTACTCCTCTAGTCTCCTGTCTCCTACCCCCTACTCCTCTAGTCTCCTGTCTCCTACCCCCTACTCCTCTAGTCTCCTGTCTCTTACTCCTCTAGTCTCCTGTCTCCTACCCCCTACCCCTCTAGTCTCCTGTCTCCTACCCCTCTAGTCTCCTGTCTCCTACTCCTCTAGTCTCCTGTCTCCTACCCCTCTAGTCTCCTGTCTCCTACCCCCTACTCCTCTAGTCTCCTACTCCTCTAGCCTCCTGTCTCCTACCCCCTACTCCTCTAGTCTCCTGTCTCCTACCCCTCTAGTCTCCTGTCTCCTACTCCTCTAGTCTCCTGTCTCCTACCCCTCTAGTCTCCTGTCTCCTACCCCCTACTCCTCTAGCCTCCTGTCTCCTACCCCTCTAGTCTCCTGTCTCCTACCCCCTACTCCTCTAGCCTCCTGTCTCCTATCCCCTACTCCTCTAGCTCTTCTCCTACCCCTACTCCTCTAGTCTCCTGTCTCCTACCCCTCTAGTCTCCTGTCTCCTACCCCTCTAGTCTCCTGTCTCCTACCCCCTACTCCTCTAGCCTCCTGTCTCCTATCCCCTACTCCTCTAGTCTCCTGTCTCCTACTCCTCTAGTCTCCTGTCTCCTACCCCTCTAGTCTCCTGTCTCCTACCCCTCTAGTCTCCTGTCTCCTACCCCTCTAGTCTCCTGTCTCCTACCCCTCTAGTCTCCTGTCTCCTACCCCTCTAGTCTCCTGTCTCCTACCCCCTACTCCTCTAGTCTCCTGTCTCCTACCCCCTACTCCTCTAGTCTCCTGTCTCCTACCCCCTACTCCTCTAGCCTCCTGTCTCCTACCCCCTACTCCTCTAGCCTCCTGTCTCCTACCCCCCTACTCCTCTAGTCTCCTGTCTCCTACCCCTCTAGTCTCCTGTCTCCTACCCCCTACCCCTCTAGTCTCCTACCCCCTACTCCTCTAGCCTCCTGTCTCCTACACCCTACCCCTCTCGTCTCCTGTCTCCTACCCCCTACTCCTCTAGTCTCCTACCCCCTACTCCTGTAGTCTCCTGTCTCCTACCCCCTACTCCTGTTTCCTATCCCCTACTCCTCTAGTCTCCTACCCCCTACTCCTCTAGTCCTCCTGTCCTCCTACCCCCTACTCCTCTAGTCTCCTGTCTCCTACTCCTCTAGCCTCCTGTTTCCTATCCCCTACCCCTCTAGCCTCCTGTCTCCTACCCCCTACCCTCTAGTCTCCTGACTCCTACCCCTCTAGCCTCCTGTCTCCTACCCCCTACTCCTGTAGTCTCCTGTCTCCTACCCCCTACTCCTGTTTCCTATCCCCTACTCCTCTAGTCTCCTACCCCCTACTCCTCTAGTCTCCTGTCTCCTACCCCCCTACTCCTCTAGTCTCCTGTCTCCTACTCCTCTAGCCTCCTGTTTCCTATCCCCTACCCCTCTAGCCTCCTGTCTCCTACCCCCTACTCCTCTAGTCTCCTGACTCCTACCCCTCTAGCCTCCTGTCTCCTACCCCCTACTCCTCTAGTCTCCTGTCTCCTACCCCTCTAGTCTCCTGTCTCCTACCCCCTACCCCTCTAGTCTCCTACCCACCCTACTCCTCTAGCCTCCTGTCTCCTACCCCCTACTCCTCTAGTCTCCTGTCTCCTACCCCTCTAGCCTCCTGTCTCCTACCCCCTACTCCTCTAGTCTCCTATCTCCTACCCCTAGTCTCCTGTCTCCTACCCCCTACTCCTCTAGCCTCCTGTCTCCTATCCCCTACTCCTCTAGCCTGCTGTCTCCTACCCCCTACTCCTCTAGTCTCCTGTCTCCTACCCCTCTAGTCTCCTGTCTCCTACCCCCTACTCCTGTTTCCTATCCCCTACTCCTCTAGTCTCCTACCCCCTACTCCTCTAGTCTCCTGTCTCCTACCCCCTACTCCTGTTTCCTATCCCCTACTCCTCTAGTCTCCTACCCCCTACTCCTCTTGCCTCCTGTCTCCTACCCCCTACTCCTCTAGTCTCCTGTCTCCTACCCCCTACTCATGTAGTCTCCTGTCTCCTACCCCCTACCCCTCTAGTCTCCTGTCTCCTACTCCTCTAGCCTCCTGTCTCCTACCCCCTACTCCTCTAGTCTCCTGTCTCCTACCCCCTACTCCTCTACTGTCCTGTCTCCTACCCCCTACTCCTCTAGTCTCCTGTCTCCTACCCCCTACTCATGTAGTCTCCTGTCTCCTACCCCCTACCCCTCTAGTCTCCTGTCTCCTACTCCTCTAGCCCTCCTGTCTCCTACCCCCTACTCCTCTAGTCTCCTGTCTCCTACCCCCTACTCCTCTACTGTCCTGTCTCCTACCCCCTACTCCTCTAGTCTCCTGTCTCCTACCCCCTACTCCTCTAGTCTCCTGTCTCCTACCCCCTACTCCTCTAGTCTCCTGTCTCCTACCCCTCTAGTCTCCTGTCTCCTACCCCTACTCCTGTTTCCTATCCCCTACTCCTCTAGTCTCCTACCCCCTACTCCTCTAGTCTCCTGTCTCCTACCCCCTACTCCTGTTTCCTATCCCCTACTCCTCTAGTCTCCTACCCCCTACTCCTCTTGCCTCCTGTCTCCTACCCCCTACTCCTCTAGTCTCCTGTCTCCTACCCCCTACTCATGTAGTCTCCTGTCTCCTACCCCCTACCCCTCTAGTCTCCTGTCTCCTACTCCTCTAGCCTCCTGTCTCCTACCCCCTACTCCTCTAGTCTCCTGTCTCCTACCCCCTACTCCTCTACTGTCCTGTCTCCTACCCCCTACTCCTCTAGTCTCCTGTCTCCTACCCCCTACTCCTCTAGTCTCCTACCCCCTACTCCTCTAGTCTCCTGTCTCCTGTTTCCCACCCCCTGCATTCCTTCTTAGTGGCGCCCACTGTCTGCAAGCACATGACCAGAAGCTGGTTTCCATCCATCATGCCTCGTCATCATCATTGGCAGTAGTTAGGGGTTGAACATTTCTGGGAAATCTAAAACAATTCCAAGGTTTTCCAGAAATCCCAGTTGGACGATGCCTGGATTTCCTGTTTATTCCATCTGGAAAACCTAGGATTTTAGTTTAAGTTGTGGGAATGTTGCTACCCTCGCTGTAGTAGGAGGCAGCACCATCCATCATGCAGCAGCAGCAGCAGCAGCAACAGCAGACTGAGGAGTTACAGTATACCTGATAACTATCCATATCTCCATCCTCTTCCTCCCTCTGGCAGGACAGAATACAGCACAGTACAGTACACTCAGTCAGTCAGGCAGACAGACAGGCAGACAGACAGACAGGAGTAGCCTACACACCTCTCCACTGTCTGCAAGACGCTCTGGATAAGAGCGTCTGCTAAATGACCAAAATGTCAAATGTAAATCCACTACAACTCTGGGTAAGGGTCAGTGGCCTGGAGATGTCACTGGCTGACTAATCACATGGTTCTTTTTCCTCTGGAAGTGTGTGTAGCAGTGGGGGTAAAAGGCTGCTTCTTGGTCCTTCTACATAAAAATGACCTCCCAGATCATTTGTATGTAGAATGACTGAGAAGCTCAGTTCTGGTGACTTTTTAAAAGGACATCGTACTCCAAAATGAATCGACATAAAATGATGCTGACACCATGTAAAATATCATTTCCATCTCCAGAAATAATCCCAATAACATACTGGACCAGGCATACAGCCGATACATGGTCCATATGATCAGGCATGCTATTAACAATAGGCATTATCCCCTGTAGCCCAACTGATGCAGCATAGTGGCTGTAAATAAATAGGCTGAAGAACGGGGTTGTCTATCTGCATTTACCCTGTTGGTCTAATCATTAGCTAGATCTCAGATGTGATCTTTTAACTAGATAGCATCCTGTTGATGCATTTGATGTCCCATATAATGTAGGCCTACCTGTTAGGGTGACGTGGGGTAACACGCCCCCTGCCTGTACTTCTCACAGAAACCACTTCAAGTCACCATTTTCCCTGGTTGCCACTACTCTAAAAGTGGAATCTGTCTCATATATTTTTTTAAAGTCACTCCCAAAACATGATTTTGAGGTAGGGTGGACCTTTACCCCTCAAAAAACTTAGGGTTCAAAAGCATCTATTTTGTGAAGTGCACCAGTCCCTCCTGCAGCAAAGCACCCCCACAACATGATGCTGCCACCCCCGTGCCTCACGGTTGGGATGGTGTTCTTTGGCTTGCAAGCCTCCCCCTTTTTCCTCCAAACAAAACAATGGTTATTATGGCCAAACAGTTTTATTTTTGTTTCATCAGACCAGAGGTCATTTCTCCAAAAAGTATAATCTTTGCCCCCATGTGCAGTTGCAAACCGTAGTCTGGCTTTTTTATGGGGGTTTTGGAGCAGTGGCTTCTTCCTTGCTGAGCGGCCTTTCAGGTTATGTCGATATAGGACTCGTTTTACTGTGGCTATAGATACTTTTGTACCTGTTTCCTCCAGCATCTTCACAAGGTCCTTTGCTGTTGTTCTGGGATTGATTTGCACTTTTCGCACCAAAGTACGTTCATCTCTAGGAGACAGAACACGTCTCCTTTATGAGCGGTATGACGGCTGCGTGGTCCCATGGTCTTTATACTTGCGTACTATTGTTTGTACAGATGAACGTGGAACCTTCAGGTGTTTGGAAGGTTGAGGTCTACAATTATTTTTTCTGAGGTCTTGGCTGATTTCTTTTGATTTTCCCATGATGTCAAACAGAGGCACTGAGTTTGAAGGTAGTCCTTGAAATACATCCACAGGTACACCTCCAATTGACTCAAATGATGTCAATTAGCCTATCAGAAGCTTCTAAAGCCATGACATCATTTTCTGGAATTTTCCAAGGTTTTTAAAGGCACAGTCAACTTAGTGTATGTAAACTTCTGACCAGCTGGACTTGTGATACAGTTAATTACAAATTAATTATAAGTCTGTAAACAATTGTTGGAACAATTACTTGTGTCATGCACAAAGTAGATGTCCTAACCGACTTGTCAAAACTATAGTTTGTTAACAAGAACTTTGTGGAGTAGTTGAAAATCGAGTTTTAATGACTCCAACCTAAGTGTATGTAAACTTCCAACCTCAACTGTATATAGATTCTATTCATGACTTGTTTTGCTTGAAGAGGAAAAGTGAATGTAGAATGTTCTAGCCTCTTCAAGTGCGCCTCGGCAGAAATATTTGTTACATATTATGTTACATATTTTTTGGGGGTGTGGCCGCAACGATTTTGGTGTGGCGCAGCGCCACAGCTAAAATGACTGCAGCGGAAACGCTGTAGTCAACTTAAGGTGAAAAATTGTAGTCCAACTAGAGGATAGCCTAATCAGATCACTCAGTGGATTCGATTGATACACAACAGACAAATATGTTGACTTTTCTACATTCTACACAGCAGATGAATATATTTCTATGGTTCCATCATTCTACAGATGTCTCCCTCCAGTGGAATAATTGATGACTGGCACCTTTCCTTCCCTACACCAGACAGCTTTGACATGATAGTCTAAGGATCCTCCATCTGAAAACTACAGGATGCAGAGATTGATTACTGCTAGGATTTCATCATGTCCAGATACACAGTACAGTATTGTAATACTGTAGATATCTCCAGTCCACCATTAGGCAGTAGAACTGTAGTCTAGTGCTACAGTCTCATCCCAGGGCCTGGTGTGTGTGTGTGTGTCTCTGTGTGTGTCTGAGTGTGTGTCTCTGTGTGTGTGTGTCTGTGTGTGTGTGTCTGTGTGTTACAGTAATATGAACCCATACATTCTGCAACATTCATTAGATTTACAGCAGCCCATGATTTAGCCATGTCAGTAGGCCCAGAACCAGAATCACCACAGCTAGTCACACCACCAACACCACCACCATCACCACCACCGTCTAACCACCACCACCACCACCACCACTAAACCACCACCACCGTCTAACCACCACCACCACCACCACCACCATCACCACCGTCTAATCACCACCATCATCACCACCACCACCGTCTAACCACCACCACCACCACCACCACCACCGTCTAACCACCACCATCATCACCACCACCACCACCACCACCACCACCGTCTAACCACCACCACCACCACCACCACCATCACCACCGTCTAACCACCAACACCATCACCATCACCACCACCACCACCGTCTAACCACCACCATCATCACCACCACCACCACCACCATCACCACCGTCTAACCACCAACACCATCACCACCACCACAACCGTCTAACCAACACCATCACCACCGTCTAACCACCACCATCATCACCACCACCACCACCACCACCACCATCACCACCGTCTAATCACCACCATCATCACCACCACCACCGTCTAACCACCACCACCACCGTCTAACCACCAACACCATCACCACCACCACAACCGTCTAACCAACACCATCACCACCGTCTAACCACCACCATCATCACCACCACCACCACCACCACCACCATCACCACCGTCTAACCACCACCACCACCACCGTCTAACCACCACCATCACCACCGTCTAACCACCACCATCATCACCACCACCATCACCACCGTCTAACCACCACCATCATCACCGTCTAACCACCACCATCATCACCACCACCACCACCACCGTCTAACCACCACCACCATCACCACCACCGTCTAACCACCACCACCACCATCACCACCATCTAACCACCACCATCATCACCACCACCACCACCACCATCACCACCGTCTAACCACCATCACCACCACCACCACCACCACCGTCTAACCACCACCACCGTCTAACCACCACCACCACCACCGTCTAACCACCACCACCACCATCATCACCACCACCACCACCGTCTAACCACCACCACCACCACCACCTTCTAACCACCACCACCACCACCACCGTCTAACCACCACCATCTAACCACCACCACCACCACCATCACCATCTAACCACCATCATCACCACCACCACCACCATCGTCTAACCACCACCATCATCATCACCATCATCACCAACATCACCATCACAACCACCATCATCATCACCAACATCCCCACCACCTCCATCATCATCATCACCACAACCACCATCATCACCACCACCTCCATCATCATCATCACCACCACAACCACCATCACCACCATCATCATCACCACCACAACCACCATCACCACCATCATCATCACCAACATCATCACCAACATCATCATCACCACCACCACCATCATCACCAACACCACCATCATCACCAACACCACCACAACCATCATCATCACCACAACCACCATCATCACCAACACCACCATCATCATCACCATCACCAACATCACCATCACCAACATCATCACCAACATCATCATCACCACAACCACCATCATCACCAACACCACCATCATCACCACAACCACCATCATCACCACAACCACCATCATCACCACAACCACCTCCACCACCACCTCCATCACCACCACCACCATCACCACGATACATGAGTCTCCTTGACCAATACAGCACATATAACACCACAGTATATTATAAAGAGGAAGCAAATCTGATATACAACATTGCCACACTGACACATCTCTTACAAACTCTTATTATAGAAATATGCTGTGTGTGATTGTGTAGTGGTGTGTGTACATGTAACTGTGTAGTAGTGTGTGTGTACCACTGACCTGGTAGCTGTCCAGGGGTCTCTGTAGCTTGGTGGAGCGTGCTGACACACAGCCGATAGAGACAGACAGAACAGCCTCCACCAGCAGAGGCAGAGTCCCAGAGTCCTGCACCTGCTTCACACACACCTGCAGCCTGCGCGAGTGACCCTGAGAACATACACACCATCCATATAACCTGCTTAGCATACAGACGGCCAATTACAATGAAGAGAAACACAGAAGAAAACCAGGAAATTAGACGGCGCTCATCTTTCCTCTTCATTTGGGGATTGAGTCAATGAGGCATTTACTGGATCTACACAACCGATGTCATGGGACCTGGCTTCATCTCCACATCACTCTACTTTCAAGGGCTGAAAACATCTGACAAACTATACTTTATGAGTGAAATGTCCCTTTAAATGTTGCTTTAGCACTGCTTATTTATTGGTGTCTGTGCTGTCCTAGTACCTGTCTGAGCTGGAACACTCCCCCAGTCTGATGTCCTTCCCTGTCCTAGTACCTGTCTGAGCTGGAACACTCCCCCAGTCTGATGTCCTTCCCTGTCCTAGTACCTGTCTGAGCTGGAACACTCCTCCAGTCTGATGTCCTTCCCTGTCCTGTTACCTGTCTGAGCTGGAACACTCCTCCAGTCTGATGTCCTTCCCTGTCCTAGTACCTGTCTGAGCTGGAACACTCCTCCAGTCTGATGTCCTTCCCTGTCCTGTTACCTGTCTGAGCTGGAACACTCCTCCAGTCTGATGTCCTTCCCTGTCCTGTTACCTGTCTGAGCTGGAACACTCCTCCAGTCTGATGTCCTTCCCTGTCCTATTACCTGTCTGAGCTGGAACACTCCTCCAGTCTGAGTCCTTCCTGTACCCTGCCTCCAGTCTGATGTCCTTACCCTGTCCTGTTACCTGTCTGAGCTGGAACACTCCTCCAGTCTGATGTCCTTCCCTGTCCTGTTACCTGTCTGAGCTGGAACACTCCTCCAGTCTGATGTCCTTCCCTGTCCTGTTACCTGTCTGAGCTGGAACACTCCTCCAGTCTGATGTCCTTCCCTGTCCTGTTACCTGTCTGAGCTGGAACACTCCTCCAGTCTGATGTGCTTCCCTGTCCTAGTACCTGTCTGAGCTGGAACACTCCTCCAGTCTGATGTCCTTCCCTGTCCTGTTACCTGTCTGAGCTGGAACACTCCTCCAGTCTGATGTCCTTCCCTGTCCTGTTACCTGTCTGAGCTGGAACACTCCTCCAGTCTGATGTTCTTCCCTGTCCTGTTACCTGTCTGAGCTGGAACACTCCTCCAGTCTGATGTCCTTCCCTGTCCTGTTACCTGTCTGAGCTGGAACACTCCTCCAGTCTGATGTCCTTCCCTGTCCTGTTACCTGTCTGAGCTGGAACACTCCTCCAGTCTGATGTCCTTCCCTGTCCTGTTACCTGTCTGAGCTGGAACACTCCTCCAGTCTGATGTCCTTCCCTGTCCTAGTACCTGTCTGAGCTGGAACACTCCTCCAGTCTGATGTCCTTCCCTGTCCTGTTACCTGTCTGAGCTGGAACACTCCTCCAGTCTGATATCCTTCCCTGTCCTGTTACCTGTCTAAGCTGGAACACTCCTCCAGTCCCGATGTCCTTCCCAGGCTGCATCTCTACATCAGAGTAGTCCCCCTGCTCATTCAGCTCCTGGATAGAAACCCACAGCTCAATACGACGAGACACCTCACTCCACCTGCAGGGACAAATCACATTGGACCTATTTGTCACACATTTATTAGTCACATGTGCCGAATACAGCAGGTGTAGACCTTACCGTGAAATGCTTCCTTACTTACACACAACAAGCATGTGATGGGTGAGTGTGTGTGTGTGGTGCATGCCTTCATGTATCCTTGAGATTATACACATATACATGTGCTCTACACACTGTGTGTGTACCTGTCTCGTAGTGTGCGTGTCTTGGCCAGCAGTGCGTCCAGCTCCCAGAGAGAGCGTCCGTTCCCGGCGCAGCGGTGACCCCACACCTCGATGGCCAGCGCCCCATCTGCGATGAACTCTAAAAACTCCTCTGTCACATGGATCACATAGTCCTACACACAGAGATACTATATCAAACATCAACGATGAGCAGATCACATAGTCCTACACACAGAGATACTATATCAAACATCAACGATGAGCAGATCACATAGTCCTACACACAGAGATACTATATCAAACATCAACGATGAGTAGATCACATAGTCCTACACAGAGATACTATATCAAACATCAACGATGAGCAGATCACATAGTCCTACACAGAGATACTATATCAAACATCAACGATGAGCAGATCACATAGTCCTACACAGAGATACTATATCAAACATCAACGATGAGCAGATCACATAGTCCTACACAGAGATACTATATCAAACATCAACAATGAGCAGATCACATAGTCCTATACACAGAGATACTATATCAAACATCAACGATGAGCAGATCACACAGTCCTACACACAGAGATACTATATCAAACATCAACGATGAGCAGATCACATAGTCCTACACACAGAGATACTATATCAAACATCAACGATGAGCAGATCACATAGTCCTACACACAGAGATACTATATCAAACATCAACGATGAGCAGATCACATAGTCCTACACAGAGATACTATATCAAACATCAACGATGAGCAGATCACATAGTCCTACACAGAGATACTATATCAAACATCAACGATGAGTAGATCACATAGTCCTACACAGAGATACTATATCAAACATCAACGATGAGCAGATCACATAGTCCTACACAGAGATACTATATCAAACATCAACGATGAGCAGATCACATAGTCCTACACAGAGATACTATATCAAACATCAACAATGAGCAGATCACATAGTCCTACACAGAGATACTATATCAAACATCAACAATGAGCAGATCACATAGTCCTATACACAGAGATACTATATCAAACATCAACGATGAGCAGATCACACAGTCCTACACACAGAGATACTATATCAAACATCAACGATGAGCAGATCACATAGTCCTACACACAGAGATACTATATCAAACATCAACGATGAGCAGATCACATAGTCCTACACACAGAGATACTATATCAAACATCAACGATGAGCAGATCACATAGTCCTACACAGAGATACTATATCAAACATCAACGATGAGCAGATCACATAGTCCTACACAGAGATACTATATCAAACATCAACGATGAGCAGATCACATAGTCCTACACAGAGATACTATATCAAACATCAACGATGAGCAGATCACATAGTCCTACACACAGAGATACTATATCAAACATCAACGATGAGCAGATCACATAGTCCTACACAGAGATACTATATCAAACATCAACGATGAGCAGATCACATAGTCCTACACAGAGATACTATATCAAACATCAACGATGAGCAGATCACATAGTCCTACACAGAGATACTATATCAAACATCAACGATGAGCAGATCACATAGTCCTACACACAGAGATACTATATCAAACATCAACGATGAGCAGATCACATAGTCCTACACAGAGATACTATATCAAACATCAACGATGAGCAGAAACATGAGAATAATGTGACATATGGGCCCTGGTCTAAAGTAGTCAACTATATAGGGAACAGACTGCCATTTGGGACGCACACATATTCCAACCAGAATCCTCAGCGTCAGTGTCAGCCAGCAGAGGATGATGTGAAATAACTTTTCTAAAATTCATTGGTTTTCCAGAAATCCCAGTTGAAGAGTCCTGAAATCAGGACGGGATCAGAAGGAAATCCAGATTCCTCCAATGGGGATTTCTGGAAAACGTGGGAATTTTAGTAAAGTCACCATAATGTTGTAACCCTATGTTCCCTACCTTGCAGTGGTCGAAGCGGACGGTGAACTGGGCGTCGGGGGTGCGGGGCGTGGTGGGCGTGTCTGGGCTGACCATGGGCGGGGCCACTGTAGGCTCCGCCCCCTCCCAGAAGGTGTACTGGCAGAAGACGAAGTTGGACAGGTTGACAGGCAGCCCCGTGGCCTCCCTGATACGCACCTGTAGTAGAAAAACACCATAAAGAAGATGACCTTATTGTCCAACCTACACAGATCCACTGTTCCCCTGTTTATTCCACATCCTCCGAAAGACACACAGACACATACTGAGGAGTTCTACATACTGAGGAGTTCTACATACTGAGGAGTTCTACATACTGAGGAGTTCTACATACTGAGGAGTTCAATATACTGAGGAGTTCTATATACTGAGGAGTTCTATATACTGAGGAGTTCTATATACTGAGGAGTTCAATATACTGAGGAGTTCTATATACTGAGGAGTTCTACATACTGAGGAGTTCTACATACTGAGGAGTTCTACATACTGAGGAGTTCTATATACTGAGGAGTTCTACATACTGAGGAGTTCTATATACTGAGGAGTTCTACATACTGAGGAGTTCTATATACTGAGGAGTTCTACATACTGAGGAGTTCTACATACTGAGGAGTTCTACATACTGAGGAGTTCTATATACTGAGGAGTTCTACATACTGAGGAGTTCTACATACTGAGGAGTTCTACATACTGAGGAGTTCTACATACTGAGGAGTTCTATATACTGAGGAGTTCTACATACTGAGGAGTTCTACCTACTGAGGAGTTCTATATACTGAGGAGTTCTATATACTGAGGAGTTCTACATACTGAGGAGTTCTATATACTGAGGAGTTCTATATACTGAGGAGTTCTATATACTGAGGAGTTCTACATACTGAGGAGTTCTATATACTGAGGAGTTCTACATACTGAGGAGTTCTACATACTGAGGAGTTCTACATACTGAGGAGTTCTATATACAGAGGAGTTCTACATACTGAGGAGTTCTACATACTGAGGAGTTCTACATACTGAGGAGTTCTATATACTGAGGAGTTCTATATACTGAGGAGTTCTACATACTGAGGAGTTCTACATACTGAGGAGTTCTACATACTGAGGAGTTAGAACAGAGGACAGATCTATATACTGAGGAGTTCTATATACTGAGGAGTTCTACATACTGAGGAGTTCTACATACTGAGGAGTTCTACATACAGGAGTTCTACATACTGAGGAGATCAACATACAGAGGAGTTCTATATACTGAGGAGTTCTATATACTGAGGAGTTCTATATACTGAGGAGTTCTACATACTGAGGAGTTCTATATACTGAGGAGTTCTATATACTGAGGAGTTCTATATACTGAGGAGATAGAACAGAGAACAGTTCTACATACTGAGGAGTTCTATATACTGAGGAGTTCTATATAGTGAGGAGTTAGAACAGAGAACAGTTCTATATAGTGAGGAGTTAGAACAGAGAACAGTTCTACATACTGAGGAGTTAGAACAGAGAACAGTTCTACATAGTGAGGAGTTAGAACAGAGACAGTTCTATATAGTGAGGAGTTAGAACAGAGAACAGTTCTATATAGTGAGGAGTTAGAACAGAGAACAGTTCTATATAGTGAGGAGTGAGAACAGAGGACAGTTCTATATAGTGAGGAGTTAGAACAGAGAACAGTTCTATATAGTGAAGAGTTAGAACAGAGAACAGTTCTATATAGTGAGGAGTTAGAACAGAGGACAGTTCTATATAGTGAGGAGTTAGAACAGAGGACAGATCAACATACTGAGGAGTTCTATATACTGAGGAGTTCTATATACTGAGGAGTTCTACATACTGAGGAGTTCTATATACTGAGGAGTTCTACATACTGAGGAGTTCTACATACTGAGGAGTTCTACATACTGAGGAGTTCTATATACTGAGGAGTTCTACATACTGAGGAGTTCTACATACTGAGGAGTTCTATATACTGAGGAGTTCTATATACTGAGGAGTTCTACATACTGAGGAGTTCTACATACTGAGGAGTTCTATATACTGAGGAGTTCTATATACTGAGGAGTTCTACATACTGAGGAGTTCTATATACTGAGGAGTTCTACATACTGAGGAGTTCTACATACTGAGGAGTTCTACATACTGAGGAGTTCTATATACTGAGGAGTTCTACATACTGAGGAGTTCTACATACTGAGGAGTTTTACATACTGAGGAGTTCTACATACTGAGGAGTTCTACATACTGAGGAGTTCTATATACTGAGGAGTTCTACATACTGAGGAGTTCTACATACTGAGGAGTTCTATATACTGAGGAGTTCTATATACTGAGGAGTTCTACATACTGAGGAGTTCTATATACTGAGGAGTTTTATATACTGAGGAGTTCTACATACTGAGGAGTTCTACATACTGAGGAGTTCTACATACTGAGGAGTTCTACATACTGAGGAGTTCTATATACAGAGGAGTTCTACATACTGAGGAGTTCTACATACTGAGGAGTTCTACATACTGAGGAGTTCTATATACTGAGGAGTTCTATATACTGAGGAGTTCTACATACTGAGGAGTTCTACATACTGAGGAGTTCTATATACTGAGGAGTTCTACATACTGAGGAGTTAGAACAGAGGACAGATCTATATACTGAGGAGTTCTATATACTGAGGAGTTCTACATACTGAGGAGTTCTACATACTGAGGAGTTCTACATACAGGAGTTCTACATACTGAGGAGATCAACATACAGAGGAGTTCTATATACTGAGGAGTTCTATATACTGAGGAGTTCTATATACTGAGGAGTTCTACATACTGAGGAGTTCTATATACTGAGGAGTTCTATATACTGAGGAGTTCTATATACTGAGGAGATAGAACAGAGAACAGTTCTACATACTGAGGAGTTCTATATACTGAGGAGTTCTATATAGTGAGGAGTTAGAACAGAGAACAGTTCTATATAGTGAGGAGTTAGAACAGAGAACAGTTCTACATACTGAGGAGTTAGAACAGAGAACAGTTCTACATAGTGAGGAGTTAGAACAGAGAACAGTTCTATATAGTGAGGAGTTAGAACAGAGAACAGTTCTATATAGTGAGGAGTTAGAACAGAGAACAGTTCTATATAGTGAGGAGTGAGAACAGAGGACAGTTCTATATAGTGAGGAGTTAGAACAGAGAACAGTTCTATATAGTGAAGAGTTAGAACAGAGAACAGTTCTATATAGTGAGGAGTTAGAACAGAGGACAGTTCTATATAGTGAGGAGTTAGAACAGAGGACAGATCAACATACTGAGGAGTTCTATATACTGAGGAGTTCTATATACTGAGGAGTTCTACATACTGAGGAGTTCTATATACTGAGGAGTTCTACATACTGAGGAGTTCTACATACTGAGGAGTTCCATATACTGAGGAGTTCTATATACTGAGGAGTTCTACATACTGAGGAGTTCTACATACTGAGGAGTTCTATATACTGAGGAGTTCTATATACTGAGGAGTTCTATATACTGAGGAGTTCTACATACTGAGGAGTTCTATATACTGAGGAGTTCTATATACTGAGGAGTTCTATATACTGAGGAGTTCTATATACTGAGGAGTTCTACATACAGAGGAGTTCAATATACTGAGGAGTTCTATATACTGAGGAGTTAGAACAGAGAACAGTTCTATATAGTGAGGAGTTAGAACAGAGAACAGTTCTACATAGTGAGGAGTTAGAACAGAGAACAGTTCTACATAGTGAGGAGTTAGAACAGAGAACAGTTCTATATAGTGAGGAGTTAGAACAGAGAACAGTTCTATATAGTGAGGAGTTAGAACAGAGAACAGTTCTATATAGTGAGGAGTTAGAACAGAGAACAGTTCTATATAGTGAGGAGTTAGAACAGAGAACAGTTCTATATAGTGAGGAGTTAGAACAGAGAACAGTTCTATATAGTGAGGAGTTAGAACAGAGGACAGTTCTATATAGTGAGGAGTTAGAACAGAGGACAGTTCTATATAGTGAGGAGTTAGAACAGAGAACAGTTCTATATAGTGAGGAGTTAGAACAGAGAACAGTTCTATATAGTGAGGAGTTAGAACAGAGAACAGTTCTATATAGTGAGGAGTTAGAACAGAGGACAGTTCTATATAGTGAGGAGTTAGAACAGAGGACAGTTCTATATAGTGAGGAGTTAGAACAGAGGACAGTTCTATATAGTGAGGAGTTAGAACAGAGGACAGTTCTATATAGTGAGGAGTTAGAACAGAGAACAGTTCTATATAGTGAGGAGTTAGAACAGAGAACAGTTCTATATAGTGAGGAGTTAGAACAGAGGACAGTTCTATATAGTGAGGAGTTAGAACAGAGAACAGTTCTATATAGTGAGGAGTTAGAGAGACAGTTCCTATAAGTGAGGAGTAGAACAGAGGACAGTTCTATATAGTGAGGAGTTAGAACAAGGACAGTTCTATATAGTGAGGAGTTAGAACAGAGAACAGTTTCTATATAGTGAGGAGTTAGAACAGAGGACAGTTCTATATAGTGAGGAGTTAGAACAGAGACAGTTTCTATATAGTGAGGAGTTAGAACAGAGAACAGTTCTATATAGTGAGGAGTTAGAACAGAGGACAGTTCTATATAGTGAGGAGTTAGAACAGAGAACAGTTCTATATAGTGAGGAGTTAGAACAGAGGACAGGGAGAGTTAGAACAGAGGACAGTTCTATATAGTGAGGAGTTAGAACAGAGACAGTTCTATATAGTGAGGAGTTAGAACAGAGGACAGTTCTATATAGTGAGGAGTTAGAACAGAGACAGTTCTATATAGTGAGGAGTGAGAACAGAGGACAGTTCTATATAGTGAGGAGTTAGAACAGAGGACAGTTCTATATAGGAGGTAGTTAGAACAGAGGACAGTTCTATATAGTGAGGAGTTAGAACAGAGGACAGTTCTATATAGTGAGGAGTTAGAACAGAGAACAGTTCTATATAGTGAGGAGTTAGAACAGAGGACAGTTCTATATAGTGAGGAGTTAGAACAGAGGACAGTTCTATATAGTGAGGAGTTAGAACAGAGGAAAGTTCTATATAGTGAGGAGTTAGAACAGAGGACAGTTCTATATAGTGAGGAGTTAGAACAGAGGACAGTTCTATATAGTGAGGAGTTAGAACAGAGGACAGTTCTATATAGTGAGGAGTTAGAACAGAGAACAGTTCTATATAGTGAGGAGTTAGAACAGAGAACAGTTCTATATAGTGAGGAGTTAGAACAGAGGACAGTTCTATATAGTGAGGAGTTAGAACAGAGGACAGTGATGGCAGCAACCCTCCAGGACCCAGACAGACAGTAGTAGTGTAGGAGACGTACCCTGCAGGAGAGTCTCCTGGCCATGTGGACCATCTCTCCCTGACTGTCCATCACATCGTAGATGCTGCTCTCGCTGGAGTTCTCTGATGAGTCATCTCCTCCCTCCAGCCGCTCCGGCACCGCCCCGCTGACACGCACCAGCTCTACGTGGAGCCTGCCGGCTACCTGTCACACACCAGGGGGTACAGACCCAGCACATCAACACACCTCAGTACAGACCTAAACAGGTCCAGAGTACAGACAGAGAAGGAGGTACAGACCCAGCACATCAACACACCTCAGTACAGACCTAAACAGGTCCAGAGTACAGACAGAGAAGGGGGTACAGACCCAGCACATCAACACACCTCAGTACAGACCTAAACAGGTCCAGAGTACAGACAGAGAAGGAGGTACAGACCCAGCACATCAACACACCTCAGTACAGACCTAAACAGGTCCAGAGTACAGACAGAGAAGGAGGTACAGACCCAGCACGTCAACACACCTCAGTACAGACCTAAACAGGTCCAGAGTACAGACAGAGAAGGAGGTACAGACCCAGCACATCAACACACCTCAGTACAGACCTAAACAGGTCCAGAGTACAGACAGAGAAGGAGGTACAGACCCAGCACGTCAACACACCTCAGTACAGACCTAAACAGGTCCAGAGTACAGACAGAGAAGGGGGTACAGACCCAGCACATCAACACACCTCAGTACAGACCTAAACAGGTCCAGAGTACAGACAGAGAAGGGGGTACAGACCCAGCACATCAACACACCTCAGTACAGACCTAAACAGGTCCAGAGTACAGACAGAGAAGGAGGTACAGACCCAGCACATCAACACACCTCAGTACAGACCTAAACAGGTCCAGAGTACAGACAGAGAAGGGGGTACAGACCCAGCACATCAACACACCTCAGTACAGACCTAAACAGGTCC
>NW_021822962.1:4522859-4565359 GCF_901001165.1 Salmo trutta
TCCTCTCTATCTCCCCCTCTCACCATCCCTCTCTTTCCTCCCCTCCTCTCTTCTCCCCTCCTCTCTCCATCTCCCCCTCTCACCATCCCTCTCTTTCCTCCCCTCCCCTACTCTCTCTATCTCCCCCTCTCACCATCCCTCTCTCTCCTCCCCTCCTCTCTATCTCCCCCTCTCATCATCCCTCTCTCTCATCTCCTCCTCCTCGTTCCTCCTCTCCCCTTCCTCTCACCGTGCCCTCAGCTCCCTCCTTCCAGTCTCTGTAGTGGTCTCTCATGTCCACTAGTTTGTTCTCCAGCTTGTCGATGGTCCAAACCTGTGTCCCCTTGCCTTTCCACCTCACCTGGATGGCTGGTTCACTCACTATGGCTCCACGCTGAACCAAGACACACTGACTCTCAAGGTGGTATAATGTACTGAACAAACTTCTACAAATGACAGTATTTCTGTGTACACGTTATCATATTAATCATACAACACAATCAGACCGTTCCTTCAGCTTTTTCTCATTGTACCGTATATAGATGACAAAACATGACACCACTGATAACGTGTGTGTGTGTGTGTGTATAGAAGTGCATGCAGAGGTTGGTCACCTTGCGGTTGGCACTGAGGTTAGCTGCAGGGATCTGGAGGGTGACCTGGTAGTCAGTCAGTTTGTTCATCTCCTTTGCCAGGAAGTTGGCCTCTCTCACCAGGGTGTTTGCCTTCACAACCTGCTCCCTCAGCCTGGACAGACTCTGTCGAAACAGCTCGTCCCTGAAACACACACACAGGAAATACAGAGAGACCATTCACACCTGTGACTGTGATCCAAACAGGTTGCTCACAACTTCATTTCTCCGGCATCCAAAGTCGTAGCGTGTGTGTGTGTGTAGTGGTGTGTGTGTGTGTGTGTGTGTGTGTGTGTGTGTGTGTGTGTGGGTATTCCCTTCACCTCTCCTCAGTCCAGGGGCGTATCTTGCTGTGGTGTGATGGTGTGTGTGTGGGGAAGGTGAGGCGGTCGCTGCTGGATCGCTGGTGCTGATTGGTCCTCTCAGGAGACAGCTGTTGCCGTAGTGACTCCAGCTCTCTCTCGTACATCATCCTCTGTTCCTCCAGCGCCGTGCGTTTCTCCTCCAGGTACTGCTTCTCTAACACCTGGACCACGTTCTGCATGGGATCTATAGGAGAGATACCGTACTGTTAAAACATACTGCTTCTCTAACACCTGGACCACGTTCTGCATGGGATCTATAGGAGAGATACCGTACTGTTAAAACATACTGCTTCTCTAACACCTGGACCACGTTCTGCATGGGATCTATAGGAGAGATACCGTACTGTTAAAACATACTGCTTCTCTAACACCTGGACCACGTTCTGCATGGGATCTATAGGAGAGATACCGTACTGTTAAAACATACTGCTTCTCTAACACCTGGACCACGTTCTGCATGGGATCTATAGGAGAGATACCGTACTGTTAAAACATACTGCTTCTCTAACACCTGGACCACGTTCTGCATGGGATCTATAGGAGAGATACCGTACTGTTAAAACATACTGCTTCTCTAACACCTGGACCACGTTCTGCATGGGATCTATAGGAGAGATACCGTACTGTTAAAACATACTGCTTCTCTAACACCTGGACCACGTTCTGCATGGGATCTATAGGAGAGATACCGTACTGTTAAAACATACTGCTTCTCTAACACCTGGACCACGTTCTGCATGGGATCTATAGGAGAGATACCGTACTGTTAAAACATACTGCTTCTCTAACACCTGGACCACGTTCTGCATGGGATCTATAGGAGAGATACCGTACTGTTAAACATACTGCTTCTCTAACACCTGGACCACGTTCTGCATGGGATCTATAGGAGAGATACCGTACTGTTAAAACATACTGCTTCTCTAACACCTGGACCACGTTCTGCATGGGATCTATAGGAGAGATACCGTACTGTTAAAACATACTGCTTCTCTAACACCTGGACCACGTTCTGCATGGGATCTATAGGAGAGATACCGTACTGTTAAAACATACTGCTTCTCTAACACCTGGACCACGTTCTGCATGGGATCTATAGGAGAGATACCGTACTGTTAAAACATACTGCTTCTCTAACACCTGGACCACGTTCTGCATGGGATCTATAGGAGAGATACCGTACTGTTAAAACATACTGCTTCTCTAACACCTGGACCACGTTCTGCATGGGATCTATAGGAGAGATACCGTACTGTTAAAACATACTGCTTCTCTAACAGCTGGACCACGTTCTGCATGGGATCTATAGGAGAGATACCGTACTGTTAAAACATACTGCTCCTCTAACACCTGGACCACGTTCTGCATGGGATCTATAGGAGAGATACCGTACTGTTAAAACATACTGCTTCTCTAACACCTGGACCACGTTCTGCATGGGATCTATAGGAGAGATACTGTACTGTTAAAACATACTGCTTCTCTAACACCTGGACCACGTTCTGCATGGGATCTATAGGAGAGATACCGTACTGTTAAAACATACTGCTTCTCTAACACCTGGACCACGTTCTGCATGGGATCTATAAGAGAGATACCGTACTGTTAAAACATACTGCTTTAACACCTGGACCACGTTCTGCATGGGATCTATAGGAGAGATACCGTACTGTTAAAACATACTGCTTCTCTAACACCTGGACCACGTTCTGCACGGGATCTATAGGAGAGATACCGTACTGTTAAAACATACTGCTTCTCTAACACCTGGACCACGTTCTGCATGGGATCTATAGGAGAGATACCGTACTGTTAAAACATACTGCTTCTCTAACACCTGGACCACGTTCTGCATGGGATCTATAGGAGAGATACCGTACTGTTAAAACATACTGCTTCTCTAACACCTGGACCACGTTCTGCATGGGATCTATAGGAGAGATACCATACTGTTAAAACATACTGCTTCTCTAACACCTGGACCACGTTCTGCATGGGATCTATAGGAGAGATACCGTACTGTTAAAACATACTGCTTCTCTAACACCTGGACCACGTTCTGCATGGGATCTATAGGAGAGATACCGTACTGTTAAAACATACTGCTTCTCTAACACCTGGACCACGTTCTGCATGGGATCTATAGGAGAGATACCGTACTGTTAAAACATACTGCTTCTCTAACACCTGGACCACGTTCTGCATGGGATCTATAGGAGAGATACCGTACTGTTAAAACATACTGCTTCTCTAACACCTGGACCACGTTCTGCATGGGATCTATAGGAGAGATACCGTACTGTTAAAACATACTGCTTCTCTAACACCTGGACCACGTTCTGCATGGGATCTATAGGAGAGATACCGTACTGTTAAAACATACTGCTTCTCTAACACCTGGATCACGTTCTGCATGGGATCTATAGGAGAGATACCGTACTGTTAAAACATACTTTTTCTCTAACACCTGGACCACGTTCTGCATGGGATCTATAGGAGAGATACCGTACTGTTAAAACATACTGCTTCTCTAACACCTGGACCACGTTCTGCATGGGATCTATAGGAGAGATACCGTACTGTTAAAACATACTGCTTCTCTAACACCTGGACCACGTTCTGCATGGGATCTATAGGAGAGATACCGTACTGTTAAAACATACTGCTTCTCTAACACCTGGACCACGTTCTGCATGGGATCTATAGGAGAGATACCGTACTGTTAAAACATACTGCTTCTCTAACACCTGGACCACGTTCTGCATGGGATCTATAGGAGAGATACCGTACTGTTAAAACATACTGCTTCTCTAACACCTGGACCACGTTCTGCATGGGATCTATAGGAGAGATACCGTACTGTTAAAACATACTGCTTCTCTAACACCTGGACCACGTTCTGCATGGGATCTATAGGAGAGATACCGTACTGTTAAAACATACTGCTTCTCTAACACCTGGACCACGTTCTGCATGGGATCTATAGGAGAGATACCGTACTGTTAAAACATACTGCTTCTCTAACACCTGGACCACGTTCTGCATGGGATCTATAGGAGAGATACCGTACTGTTAAAACATACTGCTTCTCTAACACCTGGATCACGTTCTGCATGGGATCTATAGGAGAGATACCGTACTGTTAAAACATACTGCTTCTCTAACACCTGGACCACGTTCTGCATGGGATCTATAGGAGAGATACCGTACTGTTAAAACATACTGCTTCTCTAACACCTGGACCACGTTCTGCATGGGATCTATAGGAGAGATACCGTACTGTTAAAACATACTGCTTCTCTAACACCTGGACCACGTTCTGCATGGGATCTATAGGAGAGATACCGTACTGTTAAAACATACTGCTTCTCTAACACCTGGACCACGTTCTGCATGGGATCTATAGGAGAGATACCGTACTGTTAAAACATACTGCTTCTCTAACACCTGGACCACGTTCTGCATGGGATCTATAGGAGAGATACCGTACTGTTAAAACATACTGCTTCTCTAACACCTGGACCACGTTCTGCATGGGATCTATAGGAGAGATACCGTACTGTTAAAACATACTGCTTCTCTAACACCTGGACCACGTTCTGCATGGGATCTATAGGAGAGATACCGTACTGTTAAAACATACTGCTTCTCTAACACCTGGACCACGTTCTGCATGGGATCTATAGGAGAGATACCGTACTGTTAAAACATACTGCTTCTCTAACACCTGGACCACGTTCTGCATGGGATCTATAGGAGAGATACCGTACTGTTAAAACATACTGCTTCTCTAACACCTGGACCACGTTCTGCATGGGATCTATAGGAGAGATACCGTACTGTTAAAACATACTGCTTCTCTAACACCTGGACCACGTTCTGCATGGGATCTATAGGAGAGATACCGTACTGTTAAAACATACTGCTTCTCTAACACCTGGACCACGTTCTGCATGGGATCTATAGGAGAGATACCGTACTGTTAAAACATACTGCTTCTCTAACACCTGGACCACGTTCTGCATGGGATCTATAGGAGAGATACCGTACTGTTAAAACATACTGCTTCTCTAACACCTGGACCACGTTCTGCATGGGATCTATAGGAGAGATACCGTACTGTTAAAACATACTGCTTCTCTAACACCTGGACCACGTTCTGCATGGGATCTATAGGAGAGATACCGTACTGTTAAAACATACTGCTTCTCTAACACCTGGACCACGTTCTGCATGGGATCTATAGGAGAGATACCGTACTGTTAAAACATACTGCTTCTCTAACACCTGGACCACGTTCTGCATGGGATCTATAGGAGAGATACCGTACTGTTAAAACTACTGCTTCTCTAACACCTGGACCACGTTCTGCATGGGATCTATAGGAGAGATACCGTACTGTTAAAACATACTGCTTCTCTAACACCTGGACCGCGTTCTGCATGGGATCTATAGGAGAGATACCGTACTGTTAAAACATACTGCTTCTCTAACACCTGGACCACGTTCTGCATGGGATCTATAGGAGAGATACCGTACTGTTAAAACATACTGCTTCTCTAACACCTGGACCACGTTCTGCATGGGATCTATAGGAGAGATACCGTACTGTTAAAACATACTGCTTCTCTAAAGATGGTCTGTATCAGATGGTCTGTATCAGATGGTCTGTACCATATCAGATGGTCTGTACCAGATGGTCTGTACCAGATGGTCTGTATCAGATGGTCTGTATCAGATGGTCTGTACCAGATGGTCTGTATCAGATGGTCTGTACCAGATGGTCTGTACTAGGTGTGAGTGTAGTGGTGTGTGTAGTGTAGTGGTGTGTGTGTGTAGTGTAGTGGTGTGTGTGTGTAGTGGTGTGGTGTTTGTGTGTGTAGTGATGTGTGTAGTGTAGTGGTGTGGTGTGTGTGTGTAGTGATGTGTGTAGTGTAGTGGTGTGTGTGTGTAGTGATGTGTGTAGTGTAGTGGCGTGTGTGTGTGTAGTGATGTGTGTAGTGTAGTGTAGTATAGTGGTGTGTGTGTAGTGGTGTGTGTGTGTGTAGTGTAGTGGTGTGTGTGTGTAGTGGTGTGTGTGTGTGTAGTGTAGTGGTGTGTGTGTGTAGTGTAGTGGTGTGTGTGTGTGTGTGTGTAGTGTAGTGTAGTGATGGGTGTAGTGTAGTGGTGTGTGTAGTGGTGTATGTATGTAGTGGTATGTGTAGTGTAGTGGTGTATGTGTGTAGTGGTGTGTGTGTGTAGTGGTGTGTGTGTGTAGTGGTTTGTGTTGTGTAGCGGTGTGTTTAGTATAGTGGTGCATGTACTGGTGTGTGTGTGTAGTGTAGTGGTGTATGTAGTGTAGTTGTGTGTGTGTGTAGTGGTGTGTGTTTAGTATAGTGATGTGTGTTGTGTAGTGTAGTGGTGTGTGTGTGTGTAGTGTAGTGGTGTGTGTATTGTAGTTGTGTGTGTTTAGTATAGTGATTTGTGTTGTGTAGTGGTGTGTGTTTAGTATAGTGATGTGTGTAGTGTAGTGGTGTGTGTAGTGTAGATGTGTGTGTGTAGTGGTGTGTGTAGTGTAGATGTGTGTGTGTAGTGGTGTGTGTTTAGTATAGTGATGTGTGTTGTGTAGTGGTGTGTGTAGTGTAGTGGTGTGTGTGGTGGTGTGTGTTTAGTATAGTGATGTGTGTTATGTAGTGGTGTGTGTATTGTAGTTGTGTGTGTGTGTGTAGTTGTGTGTGTGTGTGTGGTGGTGTGTGTAGTGTAGTGGTGTTTGTAGTGTAGTGGTGTGTGTTTAGTATAGTAATGTGTGTAGTGTAGTTGTGTGTGTGTGTAGTGTAGTGGTGTGTGTAGTGTAGTTGTGTGTGTTTAGTATAGTAATGTGTGTAGTGTAGTTGTGTGTGTGTGTAGTGGTGTGTGTTTAGTGTAGTAGTGTGTGTAGTGTAGTGTGTGTGTGTGTGGTGGTGTGTTTAGTATAGTGATGTGTGTTGTGTAGTGGTGTGTGTAGTGTAGTGGTGTGTGTTTAGTATAGTGAAGTGTGTTGTGTAGTGGTGTGTGTGTAGTGGTGTGTGTTTAGTATAGTGATGTGTGTAGTGTAGTGGTGTGTGTAGTGGTGTGTGTAGTGTGGTGGTGTGTGTAGTGTAGTGGTGTGTGTAGTGTAGTGGTGTGTGTAGTGTGGTGGTGTGTGTAGTGTAGTGGTGTGTGTAGTGTAGTGGTGTGTGTAGTGTGGTGGTGTGTGTAGTGTAGTGGTGTGTGTAGTGTAGTGGTGTGTGTAGTGTAGTGGTGTGTGTAGTGTAGTGTTGTGTGTAGTGTGGTGGTGTGTGTAGTGTGTGGTGGTGTAGTGTAGTGGTGTGTGTAGTGTAGTGGTGTGTGTAGTGTAGTGGTGTGTGTAGTGTAGTGTAGTGGTGTGTGTGTGTGTAGTGGTGTGTGTAGTGTAGTGGTGTGTGTAGTGGTGTGTGTATTGTAGTGGTGTGTGTAGTGTAGTGGTGTGTGTAGTGTAGTGGTGTGTGTAGTGTAGTGGTGTGTGTAGTATAGTGGTGTGTGTATTGTAGTGGTGTGTGTAGTATAGTGGTGTGTGTATTGTAGTGGTGTGTGTAGTATAGTGGTGTGTGTAGTATAGTGGTGTGTGTAGTGTAGTGGTGTGTGTAGTATAGTGGTGTGTGTAGTGTAGTGGTGTGTGTAGTGTAGTGGTGTGGTGTGTGAGGAGCTCTTTCAGGGACTGAGGCAGTTCATACCAGCAGTGCGAACACAACACTGTATATCGTTCAATATAGTGTTGCAAAATTCCAGGTACTTCCCCAAAAATCCTGCGTTTTCTAGAAATCCCGTTTGGAAGATTACCGGAATCAGGAGGGAATAAGCAGGAAATCTGTGAATCTTTCAAACGGGATTTCTGAAAAACCTAGTTTAGCAAAGTGATTGTAATGTGGGCGTTCCAGAAGTCATCATACATACCGTTGTTTCCCAGGGTCTTCATCATGACCTCCGTCTGGGCGAACTCATAGCTGTAGTCCTGTTCTGAGGAGGCCTCGCTGGCTGTCTCTACGTCTACCTCTACAAAGCTCTCCCTGGGGGATGCACGTTCCCTCTCCAGCTCCTTCACACGCTCACGCCGCTTCCGCCCAGGCAGGTTTATCCTACAGCACACAGGATTTACACTCACTTCCTGCTTCTACAGCACGGGGCAGCTAAAGGATGTAACAATTCCAGGAACATTCCCCAAATTCTCAGGTTTTCCAGAAATCCTGATTGGAGGGTTCTGGATTTGCTGCTGTTTTTGGGAATATTTACAACCAGGATTTCTGGAAAATCTCTGGCAATCTGGCTGTGAGGGTTTTGTTCCACACCATCCCTAACAAACCTTATTCAAGTACTGTACACAGGGGAGTTGAACTCTCAGTTCACATTAGTGCAAGCTGCAGCAAGGTAAACATTTTGTTAGTCTCTGGTTAACTTTGTCCAGTAGATGTGCATGTTCTGTAGACAAACTCCTCACCTGAAGAAGTGGTTGTTGCCCCATAATATGCGGTCTCCATGCCACAGGTGGACCAAGGACTCAGTCATGGTTCCATTCACACAGGTTCTGTTGGAGCAGAGCAATACAGTCTGATGATGTCATATTGAGGTGTGTTGTGGGAGAGTAGACATCCCTTCCTGCTGTACCTCCTCTTCCACACAGAAAGTAATACAGCACATCACATATCCTCATATCACCCACCAACAGTAAAGACTATCAATGAGATATCCTCATATCACCCACCAACAGTAAAGGCTATCAATGAGATATCCTCATATCACCCACCAACAGTAAAGACTATCAATGAGATATCCTCATATCACCCACCAACAGTAAAGACTATCAATGAGATATCCTCATATCACCCACCAACAGTAAAGGCTATCAATGAGATATCCTCATATCACCCACCAACAGTAAAGGCTATCAATGAGATATCCTCATATCACCCACCAACAGTACAGACTATCAATGAGATATCCTCATATCACCCACCAACAGTAAAGACTATCAATGAGATATCCTCATATCACCCACCAACAGTAAAGACTATCAATGAGATATCCTCATATCACCCACCAACAGTAAAGACTATCAATGAGATATCCTCATATCACCCACCAACAGTAAAGACTATCAATGAGATATCCTCATATCACCCACCAACAGTAAAGACTATCAATGAGATATCCTCATATCACCCACCAACAGTAAAGACTATCAATGAGATATCCTCATATCACCCACCAACAGTACAGACTATCAATGAGATATCCTCATATCACCCACCAACAGTACAGACTATCAATGAGATATCCTCATATCACCCACCAACAGTAAAGACTATCAATGAGATATCCTCATATCACCCACCAACAGTAAAGACTATCAATGAGATATCCTCATATCACCCACCAACAGTACAGACTATCAATGAGATATCCTCATATCACCCACCAACAGTACAGACTATCAATGAGATATCCTCATATCACCCACCAACAGTAAAGGCTATCAATGAGATATCCTCATATCACCCACCAACAGTACAGACTATCAATTAGATATCCTCATATTTCATTGATAGCCTTTACTGGGACGGGTGGTGGGGGAGAGGGAGGGAGGGGTGGTGGGGGGAGGGAGTGAGGGAGGCAGGGAATGAGGGAGGCAGAGAGGGAGGGAGGGAACGAGGGAGGGATTGGTGGCGGGGGGAGGGAGTGAGGGAGGGAAAGATGGAGGGAGGCAGGGAATGAGGGAGGGAGGGAGGCAGGGAGGGAGGGGGGGAGAGAGGGAGGGAGGCAGGGAATGAGGGAGGGAGGCAGGGAGGGAGGGAGGGAGGGGTGGCGGGGGGAGGGAGTGAGGGAGGGAAAGATGGAGGGAGGGAGGAAAGGAGGGAGGGGTGGCGGGAGCGAGGGAATGATGGAGGGAGGCAGGGAGGGAGGGAGGCAGGGAATGAGGGAGGGTGGGAGGGGTGGCGGGGGGAGGGAGTGAGGGAGGGAAAGATGGAGGGAGGGAGGAAAGGAGGGAGGGGTGGCGGGGGGAGGGAGTGAGGGAGGGAAAGATGGAGGGAGGGGGTATGTTTGATATCAAAGCAGGAGGTTGAGATCAGAAATACCACAACTATGAGGTCATGGGAAACTCCAGTCAGGTCCAGTTCACTCATCCATATGCGTGTGTGTGTGTGTACTGTGTGTGTGTGTACTGTGTGTGTGTGTGTGTGTGTGTGTACTGTGTGTGTGTGTGTGTGTGTGTGTGTGTGTGTGTGTGTGTGTGTGTGTTAACTCACCTGGCATTCTCTATAGGGGTGAGGGTGACCTCCCCTCCGTCTGGGCTGATCTCCAACACACAGTGTTCTGACTGGATACCAATCCCAAACAGCTGGATGTCCTGAGAGGTGTCTGCACCCACATGCGTGTGTTCCTACACCCACACACACACACACAGATATATACACACACACACACACACACACACACCACACACACACACACACACACACACACACACACACACACACACACACACACACACACACACCACACACACACACAGATATACACACACACACACACACACACACAGATATATACACACACACACACACACACACACACACACACACACACACACACACACACACACACACACACACACACACACACACACACACACACACACACACACACACACACACACACAGAGGAGATGATGATTTCCCATGACACACAGGCTCAGATATTTACCACTTATATTACTGGTGATATTATGGCATTACCTCCCCACTGACACACAGGCTCAGATATTTACCACTTATATTACTGGTGATATTATGGCATTACCTCCCCACTGACACACAGGCTCAGATATTTACCTCTTATATTACTGGTGATATTATGGCATTACCTCCCCACTGACACACAGACTCAGATATTTACCTCTTATATTACTGGTGATATTATGGCATTACCTCCCCACTGACACAGACTCAGATATTTACCACTTATATTACTGGTGATATTATGGCATTACCTCCCCACTGACACACAGGCTCAGATATTTACCTCTTATATTACTGGTGATATTATGGCATTACCTCCCCACTGACACACAGACTCAGATATTTACCTCTTATATTACTGGTGATATTATGGCATTACCTCCCCACTGACACACAGGCTCAGATATTTACCACTTATATTACTGGTGATATTATGACATTACCTCCCCACTGACACACAGACTCAGATATTTACCACTTATATTACTGGTGATATTATGACATTACCTCCCCACTGACACACAGGCTCAGATATTTACCACTTATATTACTGGTGATATTATGGCATTACCTCCCCACTGACACACAGGCTCAGATATTTACCACTTATATTACTGGTGATATTATGGCATTACCTCCCCACTGACAAACAGACTCAGATATTTACCTCTTATATTACTGGTGATATTATGGCATTACCTCCCCACTGACACACAGACTCAGATATTTACCACTTATATTACTGGTGATATTATGGGATTACCTTCCCACTGACACACAGGCTCAGATATTTACCACTTATATTACTGGTGATATTATGGCATTACCTCCCCACTGACACACAGGCTCAGATATTTACCACTTATATTACTGGTGATTTTATGGCATTACCTCCCCACTGACACACAGGCTCAGATATTTACCACTTATATTACTGGTGATATTATGGCATTACCTCCCCACTGACACACAGGCTCAGATATTTACCACTTATATTACTGGTGATATTATGGCATTACCTCCCCACTGACACACAGGCTCAGATATTTACCACTTATATTACTGGTGATATTATGGCATTACCTCCCCACTGACAAACAGACTCAGATATTTACCACTTATATTACTGGTGATATTATGGCATTACCTCCCCACTGACACACAGACTCAGATATTACCACTTATATTACTGGTGATATTATGGCATTACCTCCCCACTGACACACAGGCTCAGATATTTACCACTTATATTACTGGTGATTTTATGGCATTACCTCCCCACTGACACACAGGCTCAGATATTTACCACTTATATTACTGGTGATATTATGGCATTACCTCCCCACTGACACACAGACTCAGATATTTACCACTTATATTACTGGTGATATTATGGCATTACCTCCCCACTGACACACAGGCTCAGATATTTACCTCTTATATTACTGGTGATATTATGGCATTACCTCCCCACTGACACACAGACTCAGATATTTACCACTTATATTACTGGTGATATTATGGGATTACCTCCCCACTGACACACAGGCTCAGATATTTACCACTTATATTACTGGTGATATTATGGCATTACCTCCCCACTGACACACAGGCTCAGATATTTACCACTTATATTACTGGTGATATTATGGCATTACCTCCCCACTGACACACAGGCTCAGATATTTACCACTTATATTACTGGTGATATTATGGCATTACCTCCCCACTGACAAACAGACTCAGATATTTACCACTTATATTACTGGTGATATTATGGCATTACCTCCCCACTGACACACAGACTCAGATATTTACCACTTATATTACTGGTGATATTATGGCATTACCTCCCCACTGACACACAGGCTCAGATATTTACCACTTATATTACTGGTGATTTTATGGCATTACCTCCCCACTGACACACAGGCTCAGATATTTACCACTTATATTACTGGTGATATTATGGCATTACCTCCCCACTGACACACAGACTCAGATATTTACCACTTATATTACTGGTGATATTATGGCATTACCTCCCCACTGACACACAGGCTCAGATATTTACCACTTATATTACTGGTGATATTATGGCATTACCTCCCCACTGACACACAGGCTCAGATATTTACCACTTATATTACTGGTGATATTATGGCATTACCTCCCCACTGACAAACATACTCAGATATTTACCACTTATATTACTGGTGATATTATGGCATTACCTCCCCACTGACACAGACTCAGATATTTACCACTTATATTACTGGTGATATTATGGCATTACCTCCCCACTGACACACAGACTCAGATATTTACCACTTATATTACTGGTGATATTATGGCATTACCTCCCCACTGACAAACAGACTCAGATATTTACCACTTATATTACTGGTGATATTATGGCATTACCTCCCCACTGACACACAGGCTCAGATATTTACCACTTATATTACTGGTGATATTATGGCATTACCTCCCCACTGACAAACAGACTCAGATATTTACCACTTATATTACTGGTGATATTATGGCATTACCTCCCCACTGACACACAGGCTCAGATATTTACCACTTATATTACTGGTGATATTATGGCATTACCTCCCCACTGACACACAGACTCAGATATTTACCACTTATATTACTGGTGATATTATGACATTACCTCCTCACTGACACACAGGCTCAGATATTTACCACTTATATTACTGGTGATATTATGGCATTACCTCCCCACTGACACACAGGCTCAGATATTTACCACTTATATTACTGGTGATATTATGACATTACCTCCTCACTGACACACAGGCTCAGATATTTACCACTTATATTACTGGTGATATTATGGCATTACCTCCCCACTGACACACAGACTCAGATATTTACCACTTATATTACTGGTGATATTATGGCATTACCTCCCCACTGACACACAGGCTCAGATATTTACCACTTATATTACTGGTGATATTATGGCATTACCTCCCCACTGACACACAGGCTCAGATATTTAACACTTATATTACTGGTGATATTATGGCATTACCTCCCCACTGACACACAGACTCAGATATTTACCACTTATATTACTGGTGATATTATGGCATTACCTCCCCACTGACACACAGGCTCAGATATTTACCACTTATATTACTGGTGATATTATGGCATTACCTCCCCACTGACACACAGGCTCAGATATTTACCACTTATATTACTGGTGATATTATGGCATTACCTCCCCACTGACAAACAGACTCAGATATTTACCAATTATATTACTGGTGATATTATGGCATTACCTCCCCACTGACACAGACTCAGATATTTACCACTTATATTACTGGTGATATTATGGCATTACCTCCCCACTGACACACAGACTCAGATATTTACCACTTATATTACTGGTGATATTATGGCATTACCTCCCCACTGACACACAGGCTCAGATATTTACCACTTATATTACTGGTGATATTATGGCATTACCTCCCCACTGACACACAGGCTCAGATATTTACCACTTATATTACTGGTGATATTATGGCATTACCTCCCCACTGACACACAGGCTCAGTTATTTACCACTTATATTACTGGTGATATTATGACATTACCTCCTCACTGACACACAGGCTCAGATATTTACCACTTATATTACTGGTGATATTATGGCATTACCTCCCCACTGACACACAGGCTCAGATATGTACCACTTATATTACTGGTGATATTATGGCATTACCTCCCCACTGACACACAGACTCAGATATTTACCACTTATATTACTGGTGATATTATGGCATTACCTCCCCACTGACACACAGGCTCAGATATTTACCACTTATATTACTGGTGATATTATGGCATTACCTCCCCACTGACACACAGGCTCAGATATTTACCACTTATATTACTGGTGATATTATGGCATTACCTCCCCACTGACACACAGGCTCAGATATTTACCACTTATATTACTGGTGATATTATGGCATTACCTCCCCACTGACACACAGGCTCAGATATTTACCACTTATATTACTGGTGATATTATGGCATTACCTCCCCACTGACAAACAGACTCAGATATTTACCACTTATATTACTGGTGATATTATGGCATTACCTCCCCACTGACACAGACTCAGATATTTACCACTTATATTACTGGTGATATTATGGCATTACCTCCCCACTGACACACAGACTCAGATATTACCACTTATATTACTGGTGATATTATGGCATTACCTCCCCACTGACAAACAGACTCAGATATTTACCACTTATATTACTGGTGATATTATGGCATTACCTCCCCACTGACACACAGGCTCAGATATTTACCACTTATATTACTGGTGATATTATGGCATTACCTCCCCACTGACACACAGACTCAGATATTTACCACTTATATTACTGGTGATATTATGACATTACCTCCTCACTGACACACAGGCTCAGATATTTACCACTTATATTACTGGTGATATTATGGCATTACCTCCCCACTGACACACAGACTCAGATATTTACCACTTATATTACTGGTGATATTATGGCATTACCTCCCCACTGACACACAGGCTCAGATATTTACCACTTATATTACTGGTGATATTATGGCATTTCCTCCCCACTGACACACAGGCTCAGATATTTACCACTTATATTACTGGTGATATTATGGCATTACCTCCCCACTGACACACAGGCTCAGATATTTACCACTTATATTACTGATGATATTATGGCATTACCTCCCCACTGACACACAGGCTCAGATATTTACCACTTATATTACTGATGATATTATGGCATTACCTCCCCACTGACACACAGGCTCAGATATTTACCACTTATATTACTGGTGATATTATGGCATTACCTCCCCACTGACACACAGGCTCAGATATTTACCACTTATATTACTGATGATATTATGCATTACCTCCCCACTGACACACAGGCTCAGATATTTACCACTTATATTACTGGTGATATTATGGCATTACCTCCCCACTGACACACAGGCTCAGATATTTACCACTTATATTACTGGTGATATTATGGCATTACCTCCCCACTGACACACAGGCTCAGATATTACCACTTATATTACTGGTGATATTATGGCATTAACTCCCCACTGACACACAGGCTCAGATATTACCACTTATATTACTGGTGATATTATGGCATTACCTCCCCACTGACACACAGGCTCAGATATTTACCACTTATATTACTGGTGATATTATGGCATTACCTCCCCACTGACACACAGGCTCAGATATTTACCACTTATATTACTGGTGATATTATGGCATTACCTCCCCACTGACACACAGGCTCAGATATTTACCACTTATATTACTGGTGATATTATGGCAATACCTCCCCACTGACACACAGGCTCAGATATTTACCTCTTATATTACTGGTGATATTATGGCATTACCTCCCCACTGACACACAGGCTCAGATATTTACCACTTATATTACTGGTGATATTATGGCAATACCTCCCCACTGATATCATGAGGCCATTTTAATCTGCTACAATACCTTTCTCCTTTCATCAATGGGGAACACAACAACTAAGTCAGTGAATCACTTAGTGAGGTCAGTGAAAAAGCTGATTGCTGTCCTCTCTCTCTCTCTCTCTCTCTCTCTCTCTCTCTCTCTCTCTCTCTCTCCTTGTCTTTCCCTCTCTCGTCACAGAGTGGGTGTAGTTAAACAAACATCCCACTTCCAGAGGATGTCCGACACTCCTTCACTCCTGCAGCTGTATCAGCTACTTAACATAACCCCAGTAAGTCAGTGTCTTGTTCATTCCATTGTGTGTGTGGGGGTGTCATTCCACACTGGTATGCAGGGCAGGCTAGCTGTCCAGGCCGGGCCCAGACCTGCTGTTCTGTAGGCCTGAAGGAGGCTTGGCTGGTGTCTCACATGCCTGCCTCTCCCTGCCCCTCTACTCTCTCTCTCTCTCTCTCTATCTCCCTGCCCCTCTACTCTCTCTTTCTCTCTCTCTCTATCTCCCTGCCCCTCTACTCTCTCTCTCCCTGCCCTCTACTCTCTCTATCTCTCTCTCTCTCTCCCTGCCCCTCTACTCTCTCTATCTCCCTGCCCCTCTACTCTCTCTCTCCCTGCCCCTCTACTCTCTCTATCTCCCTGCCCCTCTACTCTCTCTATCTCCCTGCCCCTCTACTCTCTCTATCTCCCTGCCCCTCTACTCCTCTCTCTCTGCCCTCTACTCTCTCTCTCCCTGTCCCTCTACTCTCTCTCTCTCCCTGTCCCTCTACTCTCTCTCTCTCCCTGCCCCTCTACTCTCTCTCTCTCCCTGCCCCTCTACTCTCTCTCTCTCCCTGTCCCTCTACTCTCTCTCTCTCCCTGCCCCTCTACTCTCTCTCTCTCCCTGCCCCTCTACTCTCTCTCTCTCCCTGTCCCTCTGCACTCTCTCTCTCTCCCTCTCTCTCTCCCTGCCCCTCTACTCTCTCTCTCTCTCTCTCTCTCTATCTCCCTGCCCCTCTACTCTCTCTCTCTCCCTGCCCCTCTACTCTCTCTCTCTCCCTGCCCCTCTACTCTCTCTCTCTCCCTGCCCCTCTACTCTCTCTCTCTCCCTGCCCCTCTACTCTCTCTCTCTCCCTGCCCCTCTACTCTCTCTATCTCCCTGCCCCTCTACTCTCTCTATCTCCCTGTCCCTCTGCACTCTCTCTCTCTCTCCCTCTCTCTCTCCCTGCCCCTCTACTCTCTCTCTCTATCTCCCTGCCCCTCTACTCTCTCTCTCTCCCTGCCCCTCTACACTCTCTCTCTCCCTGCCCCTCTACTCTCTCTATCTCCCTGTCCCTCTGCACTCTCTCTCTCTCCCTCTCTCTCTCTCCCTGCCCCTCTACTCTCTCTCTCTCTATCTCCCTGCCCCTCTACTCTCTCTATCTCCCTGCCCCTCTACTCTCTCTATCTCCCTGCCCCTCTACTCTCTCTCTCTCTCTATCTCCCTGCCCCTCTACTCTCTCTCTCTCTCTCCCTGCCCCTCTACTCTCTCTCTATCCCTGCCCCTCTACTCTGTCTCCCTGCCCCTCTACTCTCTCTCTCTCTCTCCCTGCCCCTCTACTCTCTCTCTCTCTCTCTCTATCTCCCTGCCCCTCTACTCTCTCTCCCTCTCTATCTCCCTGCCCCTCTACTCTCTCTCTCTCTCTCTCACCCTGCCCCTCTGCACTCTGTCTCTCTATCTCCCTGCCCCTCTACTCTCTCTCTCTATCTATCTCCCTGCCTCTCTGCTTTCTGTCTTCTCTCGCTCACCCTGCCCCTCTGCTCTCTCTCTCTCCCTGCCCCTCTGCTGCTATCTCTCTCTCTCTCACCCTGCCCCTCTGCTCTCTGTCTCTCTCTCTCTCCCTGCCCCTCTACTCTCTGTCTCTCTCTCACCCTGCCCCTCTGCTCTCTGTCTCTCTCTCTCTCTCCCTGCCTCTCTGCTCTCTGTCTCTCTCTCTCCCTGCCTCTCTGCTCTGTCGTTCTCTCCCTGCCTCTCTGCTCTGTCTCTCTCTCCCTATACAGTATAGTACATAGGGCTCTGTTTGGGACTCAGCCTCAGTCTCTCTCTGTTCCTCTCAGCCACTGAGCCAGTTGTCTGTCAGCGCTGAGACTATGTGTTCACTCCCTTTCCTTTCCTGTGTTGTCATAGCGTCATCCTATTGTAGAGTACACCAGAGCCCTGTAGTTAGACAGTTGGGCCAAAGCCATTCCTGCAGTATGATGCATTTACATGACACTTCAACATTCTATGGCAGTGAGCTGGCGCAGCCCCAGAGAAATGATTTAGTGGAGAGGTGCTGATTAAAGGGGAATAAACTGTAAACTATAAAACAAAGAAAGAGACTCACACTCTATATATAAACTCCCAGTCATTTATTGGGTAAAACATCACTGTGCCTTCTTCAGGGTGCCTGAGAGCAGAGGGTGTCTCCTTCAGGGTGCCTTATTCAGGGTGCCTGAGAGCAGAGGGTGCCTCCTTCAGGGTGCCTTCTTCAGGGTGCCTGAGAGCAGAGGGTGCCTTCTTCAGGGTGCCTGAGAGCAGAGGGTGCCTCCTTCAGGGTGCCTCCTTCAGGGTGCCTGAGAGCAGAGGCTGCCTCCTTCAGGGTGCCTGAGAGCAGAGGCTGCCTCATTCAGGGTGCCTTCTTCAGGGTGCCTGATTGCAGAGGGTGCCTCCTTCAGGGTGCCTCCTTCAGGGTGCCTGAGAGCAGAGGGTGCCTCCTTCAGGGTGCTTGAGAGCAGAGGGTGCCTCCTTCAGGGTGCTTGAGAGCAGAGGGTGCCTCCTTCAGGGTGCCTTCTTCAGGGTGCCTGAGAGCAGAGGGTGCCTCCTTCAGGGTGCTTGAGAGCAGAGGGTGCCTCCTTCAGGGTGCCTTCTTCAGGGTGCCTGAGAGCAGAGGGTGCCTCATTCAGGGTGCTTGAGAGCAGAGGCTGCCTCCTTCAGGGTGCCTGAGAGCAGAGGCTGCCTCCTTCAAGGTGCCTGAGAGCAGAGGGTGCCTCCTTCAGGGTGCCTGAGAGCAGAGGCTGCCTCCTTCAGGGTGCCTGAGAGCAGAGGCTACCTCCTTCAGGGTGCCTGAGAGCAGAGGGTGCTTCCTTCAGGGTGCCTTCATCAGGGTGTCTGCAAGCAGAGGGTGCCTCCTTCTCGGTGCCTCAACAAGGCACAGTGATTGAGAAATGTCGGTGGTTTATTCAGTAAATTCCTAGGAGTTTATATATAGTGTATAGTCTTTATTAGTTTGAATAGCCATGTTAGTTCCCCATTAACAACACATGGTGTATATTTAAACAATGCTATGTAAGTGAATGTCTACAATATTCTCTAAATATATATCTCTGGTGTCCACTACACAGACTACAGGCTAGCATTATCCTACTGTACTGCCTACTATACAGACTACAGACTAGCATTATCCTACTGTACTGTCTACCACACAGACTACAGGCTAGCATTATCCTACTGTACTGTCTACTACACAGACTACAGACTAGCATTATCCTACTGTACTGTCTACTACACAGACTACAGACTAGCATCATCCTACTGTACTGTCTACCACACAGACTACAGGCTAGCATTATCCTACTGTACTGTCTACTACACAGACTACAGGCTAGCATTATCCTACTGTACTGTCTACTACACAGACTACAGGCTAGCATTATCCTACTGTACTGTCTACTATACAGACTACAGGCTAGCATTATCCTACTGTACTGTCTACTACACAGACTACAGGCTAGCATTATCCTACTATACTGTCTACTACACAGACTACAGGCTAGCATTATCCTACTGTACTGTCTACTATACAGACTACAGGTTAGCATTATCCTACTGTACTGTCTACTACACAGACTACAGGCTAGCATTATCCTACTGTACTGTCTACTATACAGACTACAGGTTAGCATCATCCTACTGTACTGTCTACTACACAGACTACAGGCTAGCATTATCCTACTGTACTGTCTACTACACAGACTACAGGCTAGCATTATCCTACTGTACTGTCTACTATACAGACTACAGGCTAGCATTATCCTACTGTACTGTCTACTACACAGACTACAGGCTAGCATTATCCTACTGTACTGTCTACTACACAGACTACAGGCTAGCATTATCCTACTGTACTGTCTACTACACAGACTACAGGCTAGCATTATCCTACTGTACTGTCTACGACACAGACTACAGGCTAGCATTATCCTACTGTGCTGTCTACTACACAGACTACAGGCTAGCATCATCCTACTGTACTGTCTACTATACAGACTACAGGCTAGCATTATCCTACTGTACTGTCTACTACACAGACTACAGGCTAGCATTATCCTACTGTACTGTCTACTACACAGACTACAGGTTAGCGTCATCCTACTGTACTGTCCACTACACAGACTACAGGTTAGCATTATCCTACTGTACTGCCTACTATACAGACTACAGGCTAACATCATCCTACTGTACTGTCTACTACACAGACTACAGGCTAGCATTATCCTACTGTACTGTCTACTATACAGACTACAGGCTAGCATTATCCTACTGTACTGTCTACTACACAGACTACAGGCTAGCATTATCCTACTGTACTGTCTACTATACAGACTACAGGCTAGCATTATCCTACTGTACTGTCTACTACACAGACTACAGGCTAGCATCATCCTACTGTACTGTCTACTACACAGACTTTACTGATAGCTACTAGCAATGACTTTACTGATAGCTACTAGCTCTGACTTTACTGATAGCTACTAGCAATGACTTTACTGATAGCTACTAGCAATGACTTCACTGATAGCTACTAGCTCTGAATTTACTGATAGCTACTAGCTCTGACTTTACTGATAGCTACTAGCAATGACTTTACTGATAGCTACTAGCAATGACTTCACTGATAGCTACTAGCTCTGACTTTACTGACAGCTACTAGCTCTGACTTTACTGATAGCTACTAGCAATGACTTTACTGATAGCTACTAGCTCTGACTTTACTGATAGCTACTAGCTCTGACTTTACTGATAGCTGCTAGCTCTGACTTTACTGATAGCTACTAGCAATGACTTTACTGATAGCTGCTAGCTCTGACTTTACTGATAGCTACTAGCAATGCCTTTACTGATAGCTACTAGCTCTGACTTTACTGATAGCTACTAGCTCTGACTTTACTGATAGCTACTAGCTCTGTCTTTACTGATAGCTACTAGCTCTGACTTTACTGATAGCTACTAGCTCTGTCTTTACTGATAGCTGCTAGCTCTGACTTTACTGATAGCTACTAGCTCTGACTTTACTGATAGCTACTAGCTCTGTCTTTACTGATAGCTACTAGCTCTGACTTTACTACTCTACTTTATTGAGGAAAGTGTACTGTCATAATACTACCCACTGCATCTTCTGAGTCCAGGCTTTATTTCCAGTAAAGGCTTTCTAGAGGACACCAAAATAATCATGAAAAATAGATTTCTGTGTAAATCGAAATAGCTTTAGGTAGTAGACCAGCAGATTATTGAGGGCGGGTCGGTGTTGTGGGTTGTGTTGGTGTTGTGGTTGGTTTTGTAGTTGTGGTTGGTGTTGTGGTTGGTGTTGTGGTTGGTGTTGTGGTTGGTGTTGTGGTTGTGTACCTTTAGGTAGTAGACCAGCAGCTTATTGAGGGTGGGGTTGGTGTTGTGGTTGTGGTCGGTGTTGTAGTTGGTGTTGCGGTCGGTGTTGTGGTCGGTGTTGTGGTCGGTGTTGTGGTTGGGGTTGTGGTTGGGGTTGTGGTTGGGGTTGTGGTTGGTGTTGTGGTTGGTGTTGTGGTTGTAGTTGGTGTTGTAGTTGGTGTTGTGGTTGGTGTTGTGGTTGTAGTTGGTGTTGCGGTTGGTGTTGCGGTTGGTGTTGTGGTTGGTGTTGTGATTGTAGTTGGTGTTGTGGTTGTAGTTGGTGTTGTGGTTGTAGTTGGTGTTGTGGTTGGTGTTGCGGTTGGTGTTGTGGTTGGTGTTGTGGTTGTGTACCTTTAGGTAGTAGACCAGCAGCTTATTGAGGGTGGGGTTGGTATTGTGGTTGTGGTTGGTGTTGTGGTTGGTGTTGTGGTCGGTGTTGCTGTTGTGGTTGTAGTTGGTGTTGTGGTTGGTGTTGCGGTTGGTGTTGTGGTTGTGTACCTTTAGGTAGTAGACCAGCAGCTTATTGAGGGTGGGGTTGGTGTTGTGGTTGGTGTTGTGGTTGGTGTTGCGGTTGGGGTTGTGGTCGGTGTTGTGGTTGGTGTTGCGGTTGGGGTTGTGGTCGGTGTTGTGGTCGGTGTTGCGGTTGGTGTTGTGGTTGGTGTTGTGGTTGGTGTTGCGGTTGTGGTCGGTGTTGTGGTTGGTGTTGCGGTTGGTGTTGTGGTTGGTGTTGCGGTTGGGGTTGTGGTTGGGGTTGGTGTTGTGGTTGGTGTTGTGGTTGGTGTCGGTGTTGTGGTTGGTGTTGTGGTTGATGTTGTGGTTGGTGTTGGGGTTGGTGTTGCGGTTGGTGTTGCGGTTGGTGTTGCGGTTGGTGTTGGGGTTGGTGTTGTGGTTGATGTTGTGGTTGGGGTTGGTGTTGCGGTTGGTGTTGCGGTTGGTGTTGTGGTTGGTGTTGTGGTTGGTGTTGTGGTTGATGTTGTGGTTGGTGTTGTGGTTGATGTTGTGGTTGTGGTTGGTGTTGTGGTTGGTGTTGTGGTTGTGGTTGATGTTGTGGTTGTGTACCTTTAGGTAGTAGACCAGCAGCTCATTGAGGGCGGGGTCTGCGTTCAGGTTGACCAGGAAGCATTTGTCCTCTCCAACTTTGATCCCAGACGTCTCCAGGGAGATCCCCATACTCTCTAGCTGCTGCTGACGCTCCTGTGGAAATACAACAAACATACAAGTCATTTTACCTCTGCACAGACATTTACCACCAACGGTTTAGTCCGGATGCAGAAGCTTCCATGTGATTTGAATGTGCTAAATGAATGTGAGTGAGTGTGTAGGTTACCGTAGCGATCTCCTCTGTGTTGCGTAGTTTCTGCTCCCAGGTAACAGTCATCTCCTGGATCAGCTTCTCTGACTCCTGAAGCCTCTCCTTCAGCTCTGGAGCCTTTAGAGACTGGAACATAGACACACAGAGACACACACGGACCAGTCAGAACGGACCAGCCAGAACGGACCAGCCAGAACGGACCAGTCAGAACGGACCAGTCAGGACGGACCAGCCAGGACGGACCAGTCAGGACGGACCAGTCAGAACGGACCAGCCAGAACGGACCAGTCAGGACGGACCAGCCAGGACGGACCAGCCAGAAGGGACCAGCCAGGACGGAACCGTCAGAACGGACCAGCCAGGACGGACCAGCCAGGACGGACCAGCCAGGACGGACCAGTCAGAACGGACCAGTCAGAACGGACCAGCCAGAATGGACCAGTCAGAACGGACCAGCCAGAACCGACCAGTCAGAACGGACCAGTCAGAACGGACCAGCCAGGACGGACCAGCCAGGACGGACCAGCCAGGACGGACCAGTCAGAACGGACCAGCCAGAACGGACCAGTCAGAACGGACCAGCCAGAACGGACCAGTCAGAACGGACCAGTCAGGACGGACCAGTCAGGACGGACCAGCCAGGACGGACCAGTCAGAACGGACCAGTCAGAACGGACCAGCCAGGACGGACCAGCCAGGACGGACCAGTCAGGACGGACCAGTCAGAACGGACCAGTCAGGACGGACCAGTCAGAACGGACCAGCCAGGACGGACCAGTCAGAACGGACCAGCCAGAACGGACCAGCCAGAACGGACCAGCCAGAACGGACCAGTCAGAACGGACCAGTCAGAACGGACCAGTCAGGACGGACCAGCCAGGACGGACCAGCCAGGATGTGTGTGTGCCTCTGTGTGTGTCTCCTACCTCAGCCTGAGAGAGCTGTACTCTGAGTTTCTCCACTTCCTCCCGGAGCTCTCTGATGATGCGTGCGTTGGGGTCTTCATTGACGACGGCGTGGTTGACGATCCTCTTGGCGCGGTCTGCGTAACGCAGCGTGGACAACGTCTCCTCGTAGTTATCAGCTGCTGGGCTCACCGTGGCGATCATACACGTCTTACTGTTGCCACCCAGGTTGTCCTGGCAACACCGAGGGAGGGATAGGAACAAACAGTTGAATTGATAGACAGTTATAATGTAGACTTCAGTGTTGGTGAATGTCAACAGTATGAGCTAGTACAGCAGTAGTTTCTGTAACATGAAAGAACTGTTATTGATATTCCTTCCATTACTACAGTACAGCGAGGACCAATAATCAATATTAGGGATGTTAAAGGTACTTTCTTTGCCCAGAACTATTGGATGTCAAATTCTGGTCGGGGATCCAGAATTGACACGTATTCCCTCCCGATTCTGGGACTCTTCCAACCAGTATTTGTGGAAAACCTGTGGGGCCATTTTTCAACCCTGATCAATAGACAGTAAAGCTAGGACCAGAGTGATAGGAGGTGTCTGTTAGTACCCTGATCAATAGACAGTACAGCTAGGACCAGAGTGATAGGTGTCTGTTAGTACCCTGATCAATAGACAGTACAGCTAGGACCAGAGTGATAGGTGTCTGTTTAGTACCCTGATCAATAGACAGTACAGCTAGGACCAGAGTGATAGGAGGTGTCTGTTAGTACCCTGATCAATAGACAGTACAGCTAGGACCAGAGTGATAGGAGGTGTCTGTTAGTACCCTGATCAATAGACAGTACAGCTAGGACCAGAGTGATAGGAGATGTGTGTTAGTACCCTGATCAATAGACAGTACAGCTAGGACCAGAGTGATAGGTGTGTGTTAGTACCCTGATCAATAGACAGTACAGCTAGGACCAGAGTGATAGGAGGTGTGTGTTAGTACCCTGATCAATAGACAGTACAGCTAGGACCAGAGTGATAGGAGGTGTGTGTTAGTACCCTGATCAATAGACAGTACAGCTAGGTCCAGAGTGATAGGAGGTGTGTGTTAGTACAGACCTTGAGGAGCCAGGTGAGGACAGAGTCTCTGTAAGGAACAAACTTATTCTTCCCCCCCTTCCCTGCAGACTGGTCCGCCAGCGCAGAGATCACACAGCCCAGTGTGGTAAGAGACCTGCACACACACACACACACACACACACACACACACACACACACACACACACACACACACACACACACACACACACACACACACACACACATATACACAGAGAGAAAGACACTCAACATACTACAATGATATATCCATACATACATGTCTTGCATCTGAGTATAATCAACCAATAAAACATGTCAAAAAAAGGATTTCACAGTTTCAAGATAACTTCTTGTATTATAGTGACTGGATCATCATATGACCCATTACATTACCTGAACATAACATCTACACAGTAGAGGTATTGGATGTTAACTGGAGGGGACATCTAAACAGTAGAGGTATTGGATGTTAACTGGAGGGGACATCTAAACAGTAGAGGTATTGGATGTTAACTGGAGGGGACATCTAAACAGTAGAGGTATTGGATGTTAACTGGAGGGGACATCTAAACAGTAGAGGTATTGGATGTTAACTGGAGGGGACATCTAAACAGTAGAGGTATTGGATGTTAACTGGAGGGGACATCTAAACAGTAGAGGTATTGGATGTTAAATAGAGGAGACATCTAAACAGTAGAGGTATTGGATGTTAACTGGAGGAGACATCTAAACAGTAGAGGTATTGGATGTTAACTGGAGGGGACATCTAAACAGTAGAGGTATTGGATGTTAACTGGAGGGGACGTCTAAACAGTAGAGGTATTGGATGTTAACTGGAGGGGACATCTAAACAGTAGAGGTATTGGATGTTAACTGGAGGGGACATCTAAACAGTAGAGGTATTGGATGTTAACTGGAGGGGACATCTAAACAGTAGAGGTATTGGATGTTAACTGGAGGGGACATCTAAACAGTAGAGGTATTGGATGTTAACTGGAGGAGACATCTAAACAGTAGAGGTATTGGATGTTAACTGGAGGAGACATCTAAACAGTAGAGGTATTGGATGTTAACTGGAGGGGACATCTAAACAGTAGAGGTATTAGATGTTAACTGGAGGAGACGTCTAAACAGTAGAGGTATTGGATGTTAACTGGAGGAGACATCTAAACAGTAGAGGTATTGGATGTTAACGGGAGGAGACATCTAAACAGTAGAGGTATTGGATGTTAACTGGAGGGGACATCTAAACAGTAGAGGTATTAGATGTTAACTGGAGGGGACATCTAAACAGTAGAGGTATTGGATGTTAACTGGAGGGGACATCTAAACAGTAGAGGTATTGGATGTTAACTGGAGGAGACATCTAAACAGTAGAGGTATTGGATGTTAACTGGAGGGGACATCTAAACAGTAGAGGTATTGGATGTTAACTGGAGGAGACATCTAAACAGTAGAGGTATTGGATGTTAACTGGAGGGGACATCTAAACAGTAGAGGTATTGGATGTTAACTGGAGGAGACATCTAAACAGTAGAGGTATTGGATGTTAACTGGAGGGGACATCTAAACAGTAGAGGTATTGGATGTTAACTGGAGGGGACATCTAAACAGTAGAGGTATTGGATGTTAACTGGAGGGGACATCTAAACAGTAGAGGTATTGGATGTTAACTGGAGGGGACATCTAAACAGTAGAGGTATTGGATGTTAACTGGAGGGGACATCTAAACAGTAGAGGTATTGGATGTTAACTGGAGGAGACATCTAAACAGTAGAGGTATTGGATGTTAACTGGAGGGGACATCTAAACAGTAGAGGTATTGGATGTTAACTGGAGGGGACATCTAAACAGTAGAGGTATTGGATGTTAACTGGAGGGGACATCTAAACAGTAGAGGTATTGGATGTTAACTGGAGGGGACATCTAAACAGTAGAGGTATTGGATGTTAACTGGAGGGGACATCTAAACAGTAGAGGTATTGGATGTTAACGGGAGGGGACATCTAAACAGTAGAGGTATTGGATGTTAACTGGAGGGGACATCTAAACAGTAGAGGTATTGGATGTTAACTGGAGGGGACATCTAAACAGTAGAGGTATTGGATGTTAACTGGAGGGGACATCTAAACAGTAGAGGTATTGGATGTTAACTGGAGGGGACATCTAAACAGTAGAGGTATTGGATGTTAACTGGAGGGGGACATCTAAACAGTAGAGGTATTGGATGTTAACTGGAGGGGACATCTAAACAGTAGAGGTATTGGATGTTAACTGGAGGAGACATCTAAACAGTAGAGGTATTGGATGTTAACTGGAGGGGACATCTAAACAGTAGAGGTATTGGATGTTAACTGGAGGGGACATCTAAACAGTAGAGGTATTGAATGTTAACTGGAGGGGACATCTAAACAGTAGAGGTATTGGATGTTAACTGGAGGGGACATCTAAACAGTAGAGGTATTAGATGTTAACTGGAGGAGACGTCTAAACAGTAGAGGTATTGGATGTTAACTGGAGGAGACATCTAAACAGTAGAGGTATTGGATGTTAACGGGAGGAGACATCTAAACAGTAGAGGTATTGGATGTTAACTGGAGGGGACATCTAAACAGTAGAGGTATTAGATGTTAACTGGAGGGGACATCTAAACAGTAGAGGTATTGGATGTTAACTGGAGGGGACATCTAAACAGTAGAGGTATTGGATGTTAACTGGAGGAGACATCTAAACAGTAGAGGTATTGGATGTTAACTGGAGGGGACATCTAAACAGTAGAGGTATTGGATGTTAACTGGAGGAGACATCTAAACAGTAGAGGTATTGGATGTTAACTGGAGGGGACATCTAAACAGTAGAGGTATTGGATGTTAACTGGAGGAGACATCTAAACAGTAGAGGTATTGGATGTTAACTGGAGGGGACATCTAAACAGTAGAGGTATTGGATGTTAACTGGAGGGGACATCTAACAGTAGAGGTATTGAATGTTAACTGGAGGGGACATCTAAACAGTAGAGGTATTGGATGTTAACTGGAGGGGACATCTAAACAGTAGAGGTATTAGATGTTAACTGGAGGAGACGTCTAAACAGTAGAGGTATTGGATGTTAACTGGAGGAGACATCTAAACAGTAGAGGTATTGGATGTTAACGGGAGGAGACATCTAAACAGTAGAGGTATTGGATGTTAACTGGAGGGGACATCTAAACAGTAGAGGTATTAGATGTTAACTGGAGGGGACATCTAACAGTAGAGGTATTGGATGTTAACTGGAGGGGACATCTAAACAGTAGAGGTATTGGATGTTAACTGGAGGAGACATCTAAACAGTAGAGGTATTGGATGTTAACTGGAGGGGACATCTAAACAGTAGAGGTATTGGATGTTAACTGGAGGAGACATCTAAACAGTAGAGGTATTGGATGTTAACTGGAGTGGACATCTAAACAGTAGAGGTATTGGATGTTAACTGGAGGAGACATCTAAACAGTAGAGGTATTGGATGTTAACTGGAGGGGACATCTAAACAGTAGAGGTATTGGATGTTAACTGGAGGGGACATCTAAACAGTAGAGGTATTGGATGTTAACTGGAGGGGACATCTAAACAGTAGAGGTATTGGATGTTAACTGGAGGGGACATCTAAACAGTAGAGGTATTGGATGTTAACTGGAGGAGACATCTAAACAGTAGAGGTATTGGATGTTAACTGGAGGGGACATCTAAACAGTAGAGGTATTGGATGTTAACTGGAGGGGACATCTAAACAGTAGAGGTATTGGATGTTAACTGGAGGGGACATCTAAACAGTAGAGGTATTGGATGTAACTGGAGGGGACATCTAAACAGTAGAGGTATTGGATGTTAACTGGAGGGGACATCTAAACAGTAGAGGTATTGGATGTTAACTGGAGGGGACATCTAAACAGTAGAGGTATTGGATTGTTAACTGGAGGGGACATCTAAACAGTAGAGGTATTGGATGTTAACTGGAGGAGACATCTAAACAGTAGAGGTATTGGATGTTAACTGGAGGGGACATCTAAACAGTAGAGGTATTGGATGTTAACTGGGGGACATCTAAACAGTAGAGGTATTGGATGTTAACTGGAGGAGACATCTAAACAGTAGAGGTATTGGATGTAACTGGAGGGGACATCTAAACAGTAGAGGTATTGGATGTTAACTGGAGACATCTAAACAGTAGAGGTATTGGATGTTAACTGGAGGGGGTACACTAAACAGTAGAGGTTATGGATGTAACTGGAGGGGACATCTAAACAGTAGAGGTATGGATGTTAACTGGAGGGGACATCTAAACAGTAGAGGTATTGGATTTAACTGGAGGGGACATCTAAACAGTAGAGGTATTGGATGTTAACTGGAGGGGACATCTAAACAGTAGAGGTATTGGATGTTAACTGGAGGGGACATCTAAACAGTAAGGTATTGGATGTTAACTGGAGGGACATCTAAACAGTAGAGGTATTGGATGTTAACTGGAGGGACATCTAAACAGTAGAGGTCTGGGATGTTAACTGGAGGAGACATCCTAAACAGTAGAGGTATGGAATTGGATGTTAACTGGAGGGGACATCTAACATGTAGAGGTATTGGATGTTAACTGGAGGAGACATCTAAACAGTAGAGGTATTGGATGTTAACTGGAGGGGACATCTAAACAGTAGAGGTATTGGATGTTAACTGGAGGGGACATCTAAACAGTAGAGGTATTGGATGTTAACTGGAGGAGACATCTAAACAGTAGAGGTATTGGATGTTAAACTGGAGGGGACATCTAAACAGTAGAGGTATTGGATGTTAACTGGAGAGACATCTAAACAGTAGAGGTATTGGATGTTAACTGGAGGGGACATCTAAACAGTAGAGGTATTGGATGTTAACTGGAGGAGACATCTAAACAGTAGAGGTATTGGATGTTAACTGGAGGAGGACATCTAAACAGTAGAGGTATGGACTGTTAACTGGAGGGGACATCTAAACAGTAGAGGTATTGGATGTAACTGGAGGAGACATCTAAACAGTAGAGGTATTGGATGTTAACTGGAGGGGACATCTAAACAGTAGAGGTATTGGATGTTAACTGGAGGAGACATCTAAACAGTAGAGGTATTGGATGTTAACTGGAGGAGACATCTAAACAGTAGAGGTATTGGATGTTAACTGGAGGGGACATCTAAACAGTAGAGGTATTGGATGTTAACTGGAGGAGACATCTAAACAGTAGAGGTATTGGATGTTAACTGGAGGGGACATCTAAACAGTAGAGGTATTGGATGTTAACTGGAGGAGACATCTAAACAGTAGAGGTATTGGATGTTAACTGGAGGAGACTTACCTGTTGATGTTGCTGCCCTCTTTCAGCCTCTCCCCTGCAGCTCCAGTTTTAGACACACGCTCACTACCAGCCAGATCCACCAGGCTCATCTTGCTCACCTTCTCCCCTGAGTTCTACACACACACACACACACACGCACACGCACACGCACACGCACACACACACACACACAAAACATTCCCCAAACAGACCAAATGAAGAGAGATTAATATGCTAGTAGTTAGAAGCTCTGAACTCAAAGGTCAGTCCTTTAACCTGTCATTACAACAGTAATAATACAAACTGTTGTTAAGATACATTACTGTGTATTGTCTAACCACAGGTCATTAAGAGAATCCTTGTCTTTTAAAGTAAAATGGTGGTGTGAGTTCTGAAGGATGACATGGTGGTGTGTGTGTGTGTGTGTGTGTGTGTGTGTGTGTGTGTGTGTGTGTGCGCGTGCCCTGACACTGACCCCAGACTTCAGGTCGTAGAGTGTCTGTGTGTGTGTGTGTGTGTGTGTGTGTGTGTGTGTGTGTGTGTGTGTGTGTGTGCGTGCCCTGACACTGACCCCAGACTTCAGGTCGTAGAGTGTCTGTGTGTGTGTGTGTGTGTGTGTGTGTGTGTGTGTGTGTGTGTGTGTGTGTGTGTGTGTGTGTGTGTGTGCGTGTGCGTGCCCTGACACTGACCCCAGACTTCAGGTCGTAGAGTGTCTGTGTGACGATGATGCTGAAAACGGCGTGGGAACGACTGCTCTCCTCATTCATATTGGTGGCCGCCACCGTCCGCGACTTATTCCCCTCCGACATCAACACCTCAATGTCCTACAGAGAGAGAATGATGTCTGTGTACTGTCCACCTCTCAGAGAGCATAGTAAATACCTTTAAACAGGCAGTCTCTAGAACAACTCATTCAGGAAGTATCAGCATGTGGCTCAGTGCCATCATGTGATCATTCAACTGGGTCACAGCAGGCAGGCAGCGGTGGGGTGGACTGACTGACTGACAGGGGATATGGATGGAGGGACTATTGATGGGGGAGACAATGGATGGAGGAGACTATGGATGGAGGGACTATGGATGTAGGGGACTATTGATGGAGGGACTATTGATGGGGGAGACTATTGATGGGGAGACTATGGATGGAGGAGACTATTGATGGAGGAGACTATGGATGGAGGGACTATGGATGGAGGAGACTATGGATGGAGGGACTATGGATGTAGGGGACTATTGATGGAGGAGACTATGGATGGAGGAGACTATTGATGGAGGAGACTATGGATGGAGGAGACTATGGATGGAGGAGACTATGGATGGAGGGACTATGGATGGAGGAGACTATGGATGGAGGAGACTATGGATGGAGGGGACTATTGATGGAGGGACTATGGATGGAGGAGACTATGGATGGAGGAGACTATGGATGGAGGGACTATTGATGGGGGAGACTATGGATGGAGGAGACTATGGATGGAGGAGACTATGGATGGAGGAGACTATGGATGGAGGGACTATGGATGGAGGAGACTATGGATGGAGGAGACTATGGATGGAGGGGACTATTGATGGAGGGACTATTGATGGGGGAGACTATGGATGGAGGGACTATTGATGGAGGGACTATTGATGGAGGGACTATTGATGGGGGAGACTATGGATGGAGGAGACTATGGATGGAGGAGACTATGGATGGAGGGGACTATTGATGGAGGGACTATTGATGGAGGGACTATTGATGGGGGAGACTATGGATGGAGGAGACTATGGATGGAGGGACTATTGATGGGGGAGACTATGGATGGAGGAGACTATGGATGGAGGGACTATTGATGGGGGAGACTATTGATGGGGGAGACTATGGATGGAGGGACTATTGACGGAGGGACTATTGATGGGGGAGACTATGGATGGAGGAGACTATGGATGGAGGGACCAAGGATGTAGGGGACTATGCATGGAAGGGACTATGGATGGAGGGACTATTGATGGGGGAGACTATGGATGGAGGAGACTATGGATGGAGGGGACTATTGATGGGGGAGACTATGGATGGAGGAGACTATGGATGGAGGGGACTATTGATGGAGGGACTATGGATGGAGGAGACTATGGATGGAGGGGACTATTGATGGAGGGACTATTGATGGAGGGACTATTGATGGGGGAGACTATGGATGGAGGAGACTATGGATGGAGGAGACTATGGATGTAGGGGACTATTGATGGAGGGACTATTGATGGGGGAGACTATGGATGGAGGAGACTATGGATGGAGGAGACTATGGATGGAGGAGACTATGGATGTAGGGGACTATGCATGGAGGGACTATTGATGGGGGAGACTATGGATGGAGGGACTATTGATGGAGGGACTATGGATGTAGGGGACTATGCATGGAGGGGATTATTGATGGAGGAGACTATGGATGGAGGAGACTATGGATGGAGGAGACTATGGATGGAGGGGACTATTGATGGAGGGACTATTGATGGGGGAGACTATGGATGGAGGGACTATTGATGGGGGAGACTATGGATGGAGGGACTATGGAAGGACTATGGATGGATGGAGGAGACTATGGATGTAGGGGACTATTGATGGAGGAGACTATGGATGGAGGGGACTATGGATGGAGGGGACTATTGATGGAGGAGACTATGGATGGAGGGGACTATGGATGGAGGGACTATGGAAGGACTATGGATGTAGGGGACTATTGATGGAGGAGACTATGGATGGAGGAGACTATGGATGTAGGGGACTATTGATGGAGGAGACTATGGATGGAGGAGACTATGGATGTAGGGGACTATTGATGGAGGAGACTATGGATGGAGGGGACTATTGATGGAGGAGACTATGGATGGAGAGACTATGGACAGAGGGGACTGGAGGGGACTATGGATGTTAACATCCAATAATACCTCTCCTACCCAGGTGGGCATCTCCCTGTCTCCACCTCTCCTACCCAGGTGGACATCTCCCTGTCTCCACCTCTCCTACCCAGGTGGGCATCTCCCTGTCTCCACCTCTCCTACCCAGCTGGGCATCTCCCTGTCTCCACCCCTCCTACCCAGGTGGGCATCTCCCTGTCTCCACCTCTCCTACCCAGGTGGGCATCTCCCTGTCTCCACCTCTCCTACCCAGGTGGGCATCTCCCTGTCTCCACCTCTCCTACCCAGGTGGGCATCTCCCTGTCTCCTACCGTCTCCTACCCAGGTGGGCATCTCCCTGTCTCCACCCTCTCCTAGCCCAGGCTGGGCTCTCCCTGTCTCCACCTCTCCTACCCAGTGCGGGCATCTCCCTGTCTCCACCTCGTCCTACCCAGGTGGCATCTCCCTGTCTCCACCTCTCCTACCCAGGCGGCATCTCCCTGTCTCCACCTCTCCTACCCAGTGCGGCATCTCCCGGTCTCCACCTCTCCTACCCAGGTGGGCATCTCCCTGTCTCCACCTCTCCTACCCAGGGTGGGCAGCTCCCTGTCTCCACTCTCCTACCCAGGTGGGCATCTCCCTGTCTCCACCTCTCCTACCCAGGTGGGCATCTCCCTGTCTCCACCTCTCCTACCCAGGTGGCATCTCCTGTCTCCACCTCTCCTACCCAGGTGGGCATCTCCCTGTCTCCACCTCTCCTACCCAGGTGGCATCTCCCTGTCTCCACCTCTCCTACCAGGTGGGCATCTCCCGTCTCCCCCTCTCCTACCCAGGTGGGCATCTCCCTGTCTCCACCTCTCCTACCCAGGTGGGCATCTCCCTGTCTCCACCTCTCCTACCCAGGTGGGCATCTCTCCCTGTCTCCACCTCTCCTACCCAGGTGGGCATCTCCCTGTCTCCACCTCTCCTACCCAGGTGGCATCTCCCTGTCTCCACCTCTCCTACCCAGGTGGGCATCTCCCTGTCTCCACCTCTCCTACCCAGGTGGGCATCTCCCTGTCTCTACCTCTCCTACCCAGGTGGACATCTCCCTGTCTCCACCTCTCCTACCCAGGTGGCATCTCCCTGTCTCCACCTCTCCTACCCAGGTGGGCATCTCCCTGTCTCCACCTCTCCTACCCAGGTGGCATCTCCCTGTCTCCACTCTCCTACCCAGTGGGCATCTCCCTGTCTCCACCTCTCCTACCCAGGTGGGCATCTCCCTGTCTCTACCTCTCCTACCCAGGTGGACATCTCCCTGTCTCCACCTCTCCTACCCAGGTGGGCATCTCCCTGTCTCCACCTCTCCTACCCAGGCGGGCATCTCCCTGTCTCCACCTCTCCTACCCAGGTGGGCATCTCTCTGTCTCCACCTCTCCTACCCAGGTGGGCATCTCCCTGTCTCCACCTCTCCTACCCAGCTGGGCATCTCCCTGTCTCCACCCCTCCTACCCAGGTGGGCATCTCCCTGTCTCCACCTCTCCTAACCAGGTGGGCATCTCCCTGTCTCCACCTCTCCTACCCAGGTGGGCATCTCCCTGTCTCCACCTCTCCTACCCAGGTGGGCATCTCCCTGTCTCCACCTCTCCTACCCAGGTGGGCATCTCCCTGTCTCCACCTCTCCTACCCAGGTGGACATCTCCCTGTCTCCACCTCTCCTACCCAGGTGGGCATCTCCCTGTCTCCACCTCTCCTACCCAGGTGGGCATGTCACTGTCTCCAAAGGAACTGTACTCACCTCAAAGTTGGTGACGGCCAGTTGTGACAGGCCGTCCACATACGGACCCAGAACCTTGTGCTCTCTGACCTTCAGAGACTGACGACTCCTGGACAGAGGAAGAGATAATCCACAGACATGTTTTAGTCGCTGAGCTAAATGAATGGTAACACACAGCTCAGCTATGAAACAGAGAATGCAGCATGCCCATCCATCTACGTTAGGATAATCCACTCTGACAACATTACATTTTATAAAGCACTGTGACTGAAGACTGCTAGATGTTTCACTAGGTGGTGCAGTGTGTGTGTGTGTGTGTGTTCTTCACTAGGTGGTGCAGTGTGTGTGTGTTCTTCACTAGGTGGTGCAGTGTGTGTGTGTTCTTCACTAGGTGGTGCAATGTGTGTGTGTTCTTCACTAGGTGGTGCAGTGTGTGTGTGTTCTTCAATAGGTGGTGCAGTGTGTGTGTGTGTTCTTCACTAGGTGGTGCAGTGTGTGTGTGTGTTCTTCACTAGGTGGTGCAGTGTGTGTGTGTGTGTGTGTGTGTGTTCTTCACTAGTGTGTGTGTGTGTGTGTGTGTGTGTGTGTTCTTCACTAGGTGGTGCGGCAGTGTGTGTGTGTGTTCTTCACTAGGTGGTGCAGTGGTGTGGTGTGTGTGTGTTCTTCACTAGGTGGTGCAGTGTGTGTGTGTGTGTGTTCCTGGTGGTGCAGTGTGTGCCTTAGGTGTGTGTAGTGTGTGTGTGTGTTCTTCACTAGGTGGTGCAGTGTGTGTGTGTGTTTCTTCACTAGGTGTGTGTGTGTGTGTGTGTGTGTGTGTGTTCTTCACTAGGTGGTGCAGTGTGTGTGTGTATGTGTTCTTCACTAGGTGGTGCAGTGTGTGTGTGTGTGTTCTTCACTAGGTGGTGCAGTGTGTGTGTGTTCTTCACTAGGTGGTGCAGTGTGTGTGTGTGTTCTTCACTAGGTGGTGCAGTGTGTGTGTGTGTTCTTCACTAGGTGGTGCAGTGTGTGTGTGTGTTCTTCACTAGGTGGTGCAGTGTGTGTGTTCTTCACTAGGTGGTGCAGTGTGTGTGTTCTTCACTAGGTGGTGCAGTGTGTGTGTGTGTTCTTCACTAGGTGGTGCAGTGTGTGTGTGTGTTCTTCACTAGGTGGTGCAGTGTGTGTGTTCTTCACTAGGTGGTGCAGTGTGTGTGTTCTTCACTAGGTGGTGCAGTGTGTGTGTGTGTGTGTGTGTTCTTCACTAGGTGGTGCAGTGTGTGTGTTCTTCACTAGGTGGTGCAGTGTGTGTGTTCTTCACTAGGTGGTGCAGTGTGTGTGTGTGTTCTTCACTAGGTGGTGCAGTGTGTGTGTGTGTGTGTGTTCTTCACTAGGTGGTGCAGTGTGTGTGTTCTTCACTAGGTGGTGCAGTGTGTGTGTGTTCTTCACTAGGTGGTGCAGTGTGTGTGTGTGTGTTCTTCACTAGGTGGTGCAGTGTGTGTGTGTGTATGTGTTCTTCACTAGGTGGTGCAGTGTGTGTGTTCTTCACTAGGTGGTGCAGTGTGTGTGTGTATGTGTTCTTCACTAGGTGGTGCAGTGTGTGTGTTCTTCACTAGGTGGTGCAGTGTGTGTGTGTGTATGTGTTCTTCACTAGGTGGTGCAGTGTGTGTGTTCTTCACTAGGTGGTGCAGTATGTGTGTGTGTGTGTTCTTCACTAGGTGGTGCAGTGTGTGTGTTCTTCACTAGGTGGTGCAGTGTGTGTGTTCTTCACTAAGTGGTGCAGTGTGTGTGTGTGTGTTCTTCACTGGGTGGTGCAGTGTGTGTGTGTGTGTGTTCTTCACTAGGTGGTGCAGATGGGTTCACTGAACCTGATCTTCACTTGGCTGTTTGCCAGAGGGGGGTGGGAAAGCTATAGATCAGTGACGGTCGACTGAGCTCCCCCCTTCTCTCTCTCTCTCTCTCCCCCCCTTCTCTCTCTCTCTCTCTCGCTCTCTCTCTCAGAGATATAGAGAGAAACACACAGAGGTACACACAGAGATATATACAGAGAAACACACAGATATACACACAGAGATATATACAGAGATATATACAGAGATACACACAGAGATATATACAGAGATATATACAGAAAAACACACAGAGATATATACAGAGAAACACACAGAGATACACACAGACATATATACAGAGATATATCATAAGGTGAATGCACCAATTTGTAAGTCGCTCTGGATAAGAGCATCTGCTAAATGACGTAAATGTAAATATACAGAGATACACACAGATATACATACAGAGAAACACACAGAGATATATACAGAGATATATACAGAGATACACACAGATATACATGCAGAGGTACACACAGACATATTTACTGAGATATACACAGAGATGCACACAGAGATATATACAGAGATACACACAAAGATATATACAGAGAAACACACAGAGATATACACAGAGAAACACACAGAGATACACACAGAGATATATACAGAGATACACACAGATATATATACAGAGATATATACAGATATTTATACAGAGATACACACAGAGATATATACAGAGATACACACAGAGATATATACAGAGATATGTACAGAGAAACACACAGAGATATATACAGAGATACACAGAGATATATACAGAGAAACACACAGAGATATATACGGAGATACACACAGAGAAACACACAGAGATATATACAGAGATATATACAGAGATACACACAGATATATATACACAGAGATATATACAGATATTCATACAGAGATACACACAGAGATCTATACAGAGATACACAGAGATATATATATAGAGTGTCACGTCCTGACCAGTAATACGGGTTATTTGTTATTGTAGTTTGGTCAGGACGTGGCAGGGGGTATTTGTTTTATGTGGTTTGGGGTGGTGGTTTGTTTAGTAGGGTATTTGATTTATGTATTCCGGGGGGTTTTGGGCACTGTTCTATGTTAGTGTATTTCTATGTTCTGTCTAGTCTTTTGTATTTCTATGTTTTGTTAATTGGGGTCGGACTCTCAATTGGAGGCAGGTGTTTTCTAGTTGCCTCTGATTGAGAGTCCTATATATATGTATGTGTTTGTTGAGTGCTTTGTGCGAGATTGTTCTGTGTATAGCTTTGTGCCTTACCAGCCTGTGAATAGTCGTTGTGTTTTCTTTGTGTACGTGTTTATTTTGGTTCTCCTTCTTGTCCGATTATAATAAAGAAGATGAGTGCACATTTCCCCGCTGCATTTTGGTCTAAATCCGACAACAACCGTTACATAGAGATACACACAGAGATATATATAGAGATACACACAGAGATACACAGAGATATATACAGAGATACACACAGAGATACACAGAGATATATACAGAGATACACACAGAGATATATACAGAGATATGTACAGAGATACCCAGAGATACACACAGAGATATATACAGAGAAACACAGATACACATAGATATATACAGAGATATACAGAGATATATATAGAGATACACACAGAGATATATACAGAGATACACAGATATATATACAGAGATACACAGATATATATACAGAGATACACACAGAGATATATACAGAGATACACACAGAGATACACAGTGAGCCAGGGTGTGTTTGTGTGTGAGAGACAGAGAGCGAGAGAGAGACAGAGAGAGACAGAGAGACAGAGACAGAGAGAGAAAGAGAGAGAGAGAGAGAGAACGCTGGGCATGTATATAATCAATGGTAGGCTTCGAGGGGACTCCTACGGTAGGTACACCTATAGCTCATCTCTTGGCAGTAGTACTGTAGACTACTTTATCACTGACCTCAACCCACATTCTCTCAGAGCGTTCAGTCAGCCCACTGACATCCCTATCAGATCACAGCAAAATCAGTCTACTTGAACAGAGCAATACTCAAATCATGAAGCATCAAAACCAAAGGAACTGAATAATATTAAGAAATGCTATAGATGGAAGGAAAGTAGTGTACTTTAACAGTGAAGGTGTAAACTGTAGAACATCTAAACAAGATATAATTTGACCTCTCAGCTTCCCTATCAAATAAAAAAAAATCTATCAGAAAACCTAAGAAAACGAACAACAATGATAAAAGGTTTGATTAAGAATGCAAAAATCTTCCCCAATATTTGGAACCAAGGACTGATCACCCCAATCCACAAAAGTGGAGACAAGTCTGACCCCAATAACTTCCGGGAGAAATGGTCAACAGCAACCTTGGGAAAATCCTCTGCATTATCATTAACAGCAGACTCGTACATTTCCTCAATGAAAACAATGTACTGAGCAAATGTCAAATTGGCTTTTTACCAAATGACCGTACGACAGACCACGTATTCACCCTGCACACCCTAATTGAGAAACAAGCAAATCAAAACAAAGGCAAAGTCATGCTTTGTTAATTTCAAAAAAGCCTTTGACTCAATTTGGCACTAGGGCCTGCTATACAAATTGATAGAAAGTGGTGTTGGGGGAAAAATATACGACATTATAAAATCCATGTACACAAACAACAAGTTTGCGGTTAAAAAACACACACAATTCTTTCCACATGGCCGGGGGGTGAGACAGGGATGCAAGCCCCACCCTCCCCACCCTCACAGTGAGCATAGCCTTGCTATTGAGAAAGGCAGACCTGGCTCTCAAGAGAAGACAGGCTATGTGCACACTGCCCACAAAATGAGGTGGAAACTGAGCTGCACTTCCTAACCTCCTGCCAAATGTAGGACCATATTAGAGACACATATTTCCCTCAGATTACACAGACCCACAAAGAATTCGAAAACAAATTCAATTTTGATAAACTCCCATATCTACTGGGGGAAATACCACAGTGCGGCATCACAGCAGCAAGATTTGTGACCTGTTGCCACAAGAAAAGGGCAACCAGTGTAGAACAAACACCATTGTAAATACAACCCATATTTATGTTTATTTACTTTCCCTTTTGTACTTTAACTATGTGCACATCGCTACAACACTGTATATAGACATAATATGACAATTGAAATGTCTTTATTCTTTTGGAACTTTGTAAGTGTAATGTTTACTGTTCATTTCGTACAGTTGAAGTTGGAAGTTTACATACACCTTAGCCAAATACATTTAATCTCAGTTTATCACAATTCCTGACATTTAATCCTAGTAAAAATTCCCTGCCTTAGGTCCGTTAGGATCACCACGTTATTTTAAGAATGTGAAATGTCAGAATAATAGTAGAGAGAATGATTTATTTCAGCTTTTAATTCTTCCATCACATTCCCAGTGGGTCAGAACGTTTACATACACTCAATTAGTATTTGGTAGCATTGCCTTTAAATTGTTTAACTTGGGTCAAACGTTTCAGGGTAGCCTTCCACAAGCTTCCCACAATAAGTTGGGTGAATTTTGGCCCATTCCTCCTGACAGAGCTGGTGTAACTGAGTCAGGTTTGTAAGCCTCCTTGCTCAGCACACACTTTTTCTGTTCTGTCCCACAAATTTTCTACATGGAATTGAGGTCAGGGCTTTGTGATGGCCACTCCAATTAGCTTGACTTTGTTGTCCTTAAGCCATTTTGCCACTACTTTGGAAGTATGCTTGGGGTCATTGTCCATTCTGAAGACCCATTTGCGACCAAGCTTTAACTTCCTGACTGATGTCTTGAGATGTTGCTTCAATATATCCACATATTTTCCCCCCTCATGATGCAGTCTATTTTGTGAAGTGCACCAGTCCATCCTGCAGCAAAGCACCCCCACAACATGATGCTGCCACCCCCGTGCTTCACGGTTGGGATGGTGTTCTTCGGCTTGCAAGCCTCCCCCTTTTTCCTCAAAACATAATGATGGTCATTATGACCAAACTGCTCTATTTTTGTTTCATCAGACCAGAGGACATTTCTCCAAAAAGTATCATCTTTGTCCCCATGTGCAGTTGCAAACCGTAGTCTATCTTTTTTATGGCGGTTTTGGAGCAGTGGCTTCTTCCTTGCTGAGCGGCCTTTCAGGTTATGTTGATATAGGACTAGTTTTACTGTGGATATAGATACTTTTGTACCTGTTTCCTCCAGCATCTTCACAAGGTCCTTTGCTGTTGTTCTGGGATTGATTAGCACTTTTCGCACCAAAGTACGTTAATCTCTAGGAAACAGAACATGTCTCCTTTATGAGCAGTATGACGGCTGCGTGGTCCCATGGTCTTTATACTTGCGCACTATTGCTTGTACAGATGAACGTGGTACCTTCAGGCGTTTGGAAATTGCTCTCAAGGATGAACCAGACTTGTGGAGGTCTACAATATTTTTCTGAGGTCTTGGCTGATTTCTTTAGATTTTCCCATGATGTCAAGCAAAGAGGCACTGAGGCACTGAGTTTGAAGGTAGGCCTTGAAATACATCCACAGGTACACCTCCAATTGACTCAAATGATGTCAATTAGCCTATCAGAGGCTTCTAAAGCCATGACATCCTTTTCTGGAATTTTCCAAGCTGTTTAAAGGCACAGTCAACTTAGTGTATGTAAACTTCTGACCCACTGGAATTGTGATACAGTGAATTATAAGTGAAATAATTTGTCTGTAAACAATTGTTGGAAAAATTACTTGTCATGCACAAAGTAGATGTCCTTACCAACTTGCCAAAACTATAGTTTGTTAACAAGAAATTTGTGGAGTGGTTGAAAACGAGTTTTAATGACTCCAACCTGTGTTTGTACACTTCCGACTTTAATTGTATTGTTTATTATCTATTTCACCTGCTTTGGCAATGTAAACATATGTTTCCCATGCCAATAAAGCCCTTACATTGAATTGAATTGAGAGAGAGAACAAGAGAACGAGAGAGAGAGAGACAGAGAGACAGAGAGAGAGAGAGACAGAGAGAGACAGAGAGAGAGAGAGAGATAGAGAGAGAAACAGAGACAGAGAGAGAGAGAGAGAGAGAGAGAGAGAGAGAGAGAGACAGAGAGAGACAGAGAGAGAAACAGAGACAGAGAGAGACAGAGAGAGATGAGAGAGACAGAGAGACACAAATGCGCGCACAGGAACACTACCTGATCTAACGAGCACACGAGGGGACAGCTTTATTACAGGCCATACTGTTTCTAACTGTCTTAATCTCCCCCATAGAAACAACAGTGACAGCACCGTCAACAAAAACGGAAGGGTTCTTTTGCAGCTCTGTAGAAGCCTGGGTCTGTACTTTGTCAATGGTAGGTTACGGGGGGACTCCTTGGGGAGATTCACCTACTGCTCACCTCTTGGCCACAGTACAGTAGACTATAT
>NW_021822962.1:4570359-4577859 GCF_901001165.1 Salmo trutta
TATGAAGGCCGAGGATATATGAGATCAACTTTATTCAGCCAGTTCCACACCATTTATAAACCAATCAAGCTTGCTGGTCGTCACCGTACAGTGAGCCCATGCGCCAGTACTTCGTGGCTGCATGTGAAACGCCAAATATAATAAAATAAATCAATGTGCCAGAAAACAATAAGTGGATTATGACTCATCCTTACCATATTATATTGGACGTGCAAATTGACTCGCATAGACGATGAAGGAGCATCATGCTCTCTCCCTCTGTATAAAGACATTTGACTGCAACCACAGTGTACAAAACACACCCACCCAGGAACCGGGAGGCGGGACAGACAGCAGACTGTCAAATCAGCAGTGTTCCCCTGCCATAGCTCACTTTGTGACTGACAGGTGGCTGTCCTATCAATAGATTGCTAGAAGATGCATATCGTTCATTCTAGCTGAGAGGGCTCGGCTGACTGTTCTTCTGGCTTGTGAATTGTAAATAATGTGCCTAGTTCATTGAAGTGGGAAAAGTACCCAGCTGAAAATGAGTGTGTAACCAGCTGTATAGCTGACAGCTGGTGCTAGTGGAAACACTGCTCAGGTCAGATAAGGACACTCTTTACCTCAAGGTTTAATAGTCCATGAGATAGGCTACTCCAAAGCAAAGACACTGGTCAAGTTAGAGAGAGTGTGTGTGTGTGTGTGTGTGTGTGTGTGTACGTACATCCATCTGCACATCAGTCCATGTGTGTGCATATCCGTGCGTGTGTGTGTGTATGTGTCCATTCATCCGTCTGTCTAAACTCACCCTTTAGGGTCCAGCAGGTCACGGACCTTCTCGTTGTATATCTCCATGTAGGAGACCTCCACCTTGAAGGAGAGAACCTGGCTGTCCTCCCGGCCGATCCTCTCAAACAGGGAGCAGCACAGCCTGGGGATCAGCCCTGGAGCCTTCTTATTCCCCATCATGGAGAAGGACTTCCCTGACCCTGCAGAGAGGACAGGAAGGGACAGAGACAACAGCATAGCAGAGCCTTTAGCTACACATATAGACTTCAACAGTCCTTTACACACCAGCTCTACAAACTAGACACCAGAACCTACAGGGAGAGACAGGAAGGGACAACAACAGAGATTAAACAGCAGAGAATAGAAACTGGTAAATGAAATAATGTTGTTTAGTAAATAAGAGTAGTATAGAGACCATAGAGAGAGGGACCAGCACTTATCTGAACCCACAACAAAGTCTGGGGGGTTTCTACAGCAACTATCTGATGTGCTCACTGCAGGTGTGTTGAAAACATGTCTGTAAATGTGTTTGTTCAGGTATTCTACAGGGAATCTGGCAACTCTTTGGTCCAGAGTCAGACAGTTTAGAACTACAGCAGGGTTTATGTTAGGAAAACGTGACCAGAAAGATTTTTACCGGACCCATATGCATTGGGGGCGACCACCCACGGTGCTCAGAATGACTGAAACCACATGTAGATGATGGTAATGCCTCTTAAGAGAGCTCCTGTAGTGAACCAGCCAATGAAACGTCCTTTTCAAACATTTGCCAAAATGCAATTTGAGGGGAAAACCCCATTCTAAACGGCACACCTGATGAAAGCGGTTCATATGTGACAGAGATTAAAATCACCATTAGAAAAAGGTGAGATCTAAAGATGCAACAACTATGAGTTGCTAATATGACTACGATTATGCCTTTGGCTTCTTGACAATAAAAGAAAGTTGATATAGAGAAATGGTAGTAGACTATGGCACTTATCGTAAGAGTAAGGGTGTTAACCCCAGTGGAAGTAGAGAAATGGCATACGAGGAAGTATTTCAAAGGCGGCGTGTCCAATAGCTTCCCCTAAAGTAAATTGAAATACATTTGTCAGAATTCTATAATTACTCCTGTCTATAGAGAAAGAAAGAAAATTATTTAAAATACTTCACCAGAGAGCATGACTTCGACACAGAGGAATCGAGGATCATAACCTTCTTTTAAAAAATTACTGTGGATTGTTTCAAATCACAAGCTTGTACAGTGCCTTCAGAAATGTTGTTATGTTACAGCATGAATTTAAAATTGATTACATTTTGATTGTGTGTCACTGGCCTACACACAATACCTCATAATGTCAAAGTGGAATTATGTTTTTAGAAATGTTAACAAATTAATAGAAATGTTAAATCTGAACTGTCTTTAGTCAATAAATATTCAACCCCTTTGTTATGGCAACCCTAAATAAATTCAGGAGTAATGAGCCAATTGGAAGCTGGGGATGATTAGGTGACCGTGATGGTATGAGGGCCAGATTGGGAATTTAGCCAGGACAACAGGGTTAACACCCCTACTCTAACAATAAGTGCCATGGGATCTTTAGTGACCACAGAGAGTCAGGACACCTGTTTAACATCCCACCCGAAAGACAGCACGTGTCCCCAATCACTGCCCTGGTATATTATTTTAGACCAGAGGAAAGAGTGACTCCTACTGGCCCTCCAATACCACTTCCAGCAGCATCTGGTCTACCATCCAGGGACCCTGCTTAGCATCAGAGGCAAGCCAGCAGTGGGATGCAGGGTGGTATGCTGCTGGCCACAGGTGTCCTTCCTAACTCAGCTGCCGGAGAGGAAGGAAAGCGCTCAGGGATTACCCCATGAAGCCAATGGTGACTTTAAAACAGTTATAGAGTTTAATGGCTGAATACAAAGCGTAATGTTTGGGGCAAATCCAATACAATACATCACAGAGTACCACCACATATTTTCAAGCATGGTGGTGGCTGCATCATGTTATGGGTATGCTTGTCATTGGCAAGGTGCTAGGGAGTTTTTTAGGATAAAAATAAATGGAATAGAGCTAAGCACAAGCATAATCCTAGAGGGAAACCAGGTTCAGTCTGCTTTCCAACAGACACTGGGAGACAAATTTACCTTTCAGCAGGACAATAACGTAAAACACAAGGCCGAATCTACACTGGAGTTGTTACCAAGACAGCATGGAATGTTCCTGAGTGGCCTAGTTACAGTTTTGACTTAAATCGGCTTGAAAATCTATGGCAAGACTTGAAAATAGCTGTCTAGCAGTGATCAACAACCAACTTGACAGAGCTTGAAGAATTTGATAATGTCACGTCCTGACCAGTATAAGGGGTTATTGGTTATTGTAGTTTGGTCAGGACGTGGCAGGGGGTATTTGTTTTATGTGGTTCGGGGTTTAATGGGATATGTATTTATGTAAGAGGGGTGTTTGATTTATGTGTTCCGGGGTTTTTGGGTAATGTTCTTGTTTTGTATTTCTATGGTTTTCTATGTTGTGTATTTCTTTGTGTTGGCCTGGTATGGCTCTCAATCAGGAACAGCTGTACATCGTTGTTGCTGATTGAGAGTCATACTTAGGTAGCCCTGTTGCACCTGTCCCTTGGTGGGAAGTTGTGGTTGCATAGCTGTGTGTTTTAGCCTGCAATCCTGTTCGTTCGATCGTTTTCTTGTTTTGTTTGTTTGTGTTCAATAAAAGTAATTATGAGCACTCAACCCGCTACGTATGACGACCGTTACAGATAAAGAATAATGTGCAAATATTGTACAATCCAGGTATGCAAAGCTCTTAGAGACTTACCCAGAAAGACTCACTGCTGTAATCACTGCCAACGCTTATTCTAACATGTATTGACTCAGGGGTGTGAATACTTATGTAAATTAGATATTTTTGTATTTCATTTTCAATAAATGTGTCTGTTTTTTGCAAATGATAATCGTTCCTCACAGTATTTGAAAAATCTTTCCAACAATCTCCCCCTCCACAATCACCAAGCCTCGGTGTGAAAGACCAAAATATCATTATCCGATGATCCCATATATCCAGTAGAAACATCCTAAAATACTTTTCCCTTGTGCAAAAACAGCTGTCTGTTCTGAGCTCACTGGTGCAGGGCCCGGAATAGGCTAGTTGATACAACGTTGTAAGTTCGCTAGCAACAGCTTTGAGCCAGACCCAGTAGATTGATTTGATACAAAGTTGTACTTCACTAGCTACAGTATAGCTCAAGTCAAGACAGATAAAAAGGGAGGCAGACAGGCTGAGTAGAGATTTTCATCAAGATATTTTCTACTTATTTGTCGGCTTGATGTATTTTTACTTAGTTGACAATGGAAGTTCTAGGCCTACGGCTGCATTGGCCTGGGCGATCTCTCAGTTCCATGTTCTCATTTCTTTAGCTGCCAGTTGATTACGGTGAATCAATGTGTCCATATGGCAGAGGCTTGTGCTCTCACATTGGTTGAATTTTAACTTTTAGATTTAATGTGTATAAATTGAAGTCTTATGTTTAACCATGTGACAACGATTTTGCTAAACTAAAACGTTATTATTGAAATGAAACTGTTCCACGAAAAATGTGCATATGAAACTCATTACTGGCCTGCAGATTGGTAGAAATGGTAGGACAATTTGGAATCTTCTCCAAACATGAAACTCATTACTGGCCTGCAGATTGGTAGAAATGGTAGGACAATTTGGAATCTTCTCCAAACATGAAACTCATTACTGGCCCCCAGATTGGTAGAAATGGTAGGACAATTTGGAATCTTCTCCAAACATGAAACTCATTACTGGCCCCCAGATTGGTAGAAATGGTAGGACAATTTGGAATCTTCTCCAAACATGAAACTCATTACTGGCCCCCAGATTGGTAGAAATGGTAGGACAATTTGGAATCTTCTCCAAACATGAAACTCATTACTGGCCCCCAGATTGGTAGAAATGGTAGGACAATTTGGAATCTTCTCCAAACATGAAACTCAGGCGCCGCCTATGTCTTTATAAAATAACTGCCTCCACGTTTCTGTGGTCTGATTTGACCTATACACTCTTAGAAAAAAGGGTTCCAAAAGTGTTCTTCGGCTATCCCTATAGGAGAACCCTTATTGGCTCCAGGTAGAACCTTTTTTGGTTCATGGTCAACCCCTATTGGTTCCATGTAGAACCCTCTATGCAAAGGTTTATACATGGAACCCAAAAGGGTTCTGCCTGGAACCAAATATAGTTCTGCTATGGGGACAGCCAAAGAACCCTTTTAGGTTCTACATAGCACCTTTTGTTCTAAGACTGTATGCTAATTTGAAGCAAGTTAAGACAAGCCTCATAATACGAAGTAAAACATTCAGGTTTCAAAGAATGAAAGTGATGGGTGGTGCGTGTGATAGTTGTATAGATAAAGAAGATGTATGACAACTAACCAAAATACACACGCTAATTTAATTAGACTAAATTATGCAAATTAACATATAAACCGAGAGGCATGACAGTCAAATGTTTTTACAATGCATTCAGAAAGTATTCAGACCCCTTCCCCTTTCCAACTTTTGTTATGTTACAGCCTTATTCTAAAATGGATTAAATTGTTTTCCCCCCTCACCAATCTACACACAATACCCCATAATAACAAAGCAAAAACAGGTTTATAGACATTTCTGCAAATGTATTAAAGATAAAAACTGAAATATCACATTTACATAAGTATTCAGACCCTTTACTCAGTACTTTGTTGAAGCACCTTTGGCAGGGATTACAGCCTCAAGTCTTCTTGGGTCTGATGCTACAAGCTTGGCACACCTGTATTTGGGGAGTTTCTCCCATTCTTCTCTGCAGATCCTCTCAAGCTCTGTCAGGTAAGATGGGGAGTGTCGCTGCACAGCTATTTGCAGGTCTCTCCAGAGATGTTAGATCGGTTTCAAGTCCGGGCTCTGGCTGGGCCACTCAAGGACATTCAGAGACCTGTTCCAAAGCCATTCCTGCGTTGTCTTGGCTGAATGCTTAGGGTCATTGTCCTGTTGGATGGTGAACCTTCGCCCCAGTCTGAGGTCATGAGCGCTCTGGAGCAGGTTTTCATCAAGGATCTCTCTGTACTTTGCGCCGATCATCTTTCCTTCGATCCTGACTAGTCTCCCAGTCCCTGCTAAAGGACTCTAATAGTCTGAGAGTCCTTTAGGTGCCTTTTGGAAAACTTCCAACGGGCTGTCATGTGCCTTTTGGCCACTCTACCTGCAGTAAGAATTGAATCAGTCATGAGCTCTGTCAGAGTGACCATCGGGTTCTTGGTCACCTCCCTGACCAAGGCCCTTCTCCCCCGATTGCTCAGTTTGGCCAGGTGGCCAACTCTAGGAGTCTTGGTGGTACCAACCTTCCATTTAAGAATGATGGAGGCCACTGTGTTCTTGGGGGATCTTCAATGCTGCAGACATTTTTTGGTATCCTTCCCCAGATCTGTGCCTCGACACAATCATGTCTCGGAGGTCTACGGACAATTCCTTTGACCTCATGGCTTGGTTTCTCCTCTGACATGTACTGTCAACTGTGGGACCTTATATAGACAGGTGTGTGCCTTTCCAAATCATGTCCAATCAATAGAATTTACCACAGATGGATTCCAATCAAGTTGTAAAAACATCTCAAGGATGATCAATGGCAACAGGATGCACCTGAGCTCAATTTCGAGTCTGAATACTTATGTAAATAAGGTATTTCAGTTTTTTATCTGTAATAAACGTGCAAAATTGTCTTAAAACCTGTTTTCGCTTTGTCATTATGGGGTATTGTGTGTAGATTGATGAGGAAAATGTTTCATTTAATCCATTTTAGAATAAGGCTGTAACGTAACAAAATGTGTAAAAAGTCAAGATGTCTGAATGCTTTCTGAATGCACTGAACATCGACTGGTATTTCCATCAATTAATAAAAAAGCATTATTTTGCAATGCGATTGTTTTTTCTCCCGGTCAATTTGGCCGGCAACTATTTTATTTATCCGCTTTTCATTTTTTTTCATCGGCCAAAAGCCGTCAATTACTGGCTAACTGAAACCCTGCATGTATAAAACATAACTCTTCCCTCAAATACACCAGCACTACTAAATGAATGTGGATTTATAGAAGACAACAAATCAAACACCTCTCTAAGTATCCATACATGTATACATGTCTCTTTTCAGAATGTGTATGATAGCCCTATGATAGCAGGGAAGATACAGACTATCCCATATTATCTGTGATCTCCAAAGCCTTTGTTTCCAAGGTGTGTCACTCCGCTCCAGGTTGTTCTTCAGGACAGGAAGTGAGGATCAAGGATCTAATCCTTAGTGTTGGGGAGGAAGGATACGGGGCTGAGCGATTCACCAGCTTGAGTTAGCGTGATCAGAAACACTGAAGCTTCCTGTTCTTGTTGTGCCTCTGCAGGGCCACGCAGGGATACATAAAGTGCGTCTCAAATGCCACCCTATTCACTATATAGTGCACTACTTTTGACCAGAGTCCTATGGATATCCCTATGTGCCCTGGTCAAAAGTAGTGCCCTATATAGGTGGCATTTGGGACGCAGGTGTGCTGTATCTGCAGGGCCAGGGAAGAGGGATATAGACGTATGTTGTCTCCTCTCCTCTCCTAGCATGGAACGACATAAGCAGATGATGATGCCTGCAGAGCTACTTAAGGCTGTTCTGAACACAGCCCTGTTTTAACATATTTCCTA